>NC_064631.1:200007269-200310300 GCF_023864275.1 Schistocerca cancellata | reverse complement strand
GTATCTTCGTGGTTCTTACACGAAATGTACGTTGGCGGCAGTACGATCGTTCAGCAGTCAGCTCCAAATTCCGGTTCTCTAAACTTTTTTTAATTGAGTTCTCCGAAATGAATGTCTCCTTCCCTCCACGATTTCCAGCTTGAGTTCCCAAAGCATGTCCGTAACACTTTCATGCTGATCGCACCAACCGGTAACAAATCTAGCAAAAAACATGGTTCAAATCGCTCTGAGCACTATGGGACTTAACAGCTGAGGTCATCAGTCCCCTAAAACTTAGAACTACTTAAACCTAACTAACCTAAGGACATCACACACATCCATGCCCGAGACAGGATTCGAGCCTGCGACCGTAGCGGTCGCGCGGTTCCAGATTGGAGCGCCTAGAACCGCTCGGCCACGCCGGCCGGCACAAATCTAGCAGCTCGCATCTGAATTGCTTCGATATCTTCCTTCAACCCGACCTGGTACGGGTCCCAAACACGCGGGTAGTATTCAAGAATATATTGCACGAGCATCCTGTATGCACTCTACTGGTGAACAACGCTTTCCTGAAATTCTCTCAATGAACCGAAGTCGGCCATACGCCTTCCCTACCACAGTTTTCACATGTTCCTTCCACATCACATCACTTTGCAGTATTACGCCCAGATATTTAAACGACTTCACTGTGTCAAGCAGGACACAAGTTACACTGCATCCATACATTACAGGTTTGTTCTTCCGTAATAACCCGCATTCAGTTCCATTTTTTCACACTACCATTCATCATATCAACTTCACTACTGGCCATTAAAATTGCCACACCAAGAAGAAATGTAGATGATGAAAGGGTATTCATTGGACAAACATATATTATACTAGAACTGACATGTGATTACATTATCACGCAATTTGGGTGCATAGATCCTGAGAAATCAGCACCCAGAACAACTACCTCTGTCCGTAATAACGGCTTTGATACGTCTGGGCATTGAGTCAAACAGAGCTTGGATGGCGTGTACAGGTGCAGCTGCCCATGCACCTTCAACACGATACCACAGTTCATCAAGAGAAGTGATTGGCGTATTGTGACGAACCAGTTGCTCGGCCACCATTGACCAGACGTTACCAATTGGTGAGAGATCTGGAGAATGTGCTGGCCAGGGCAGCAGTCGAACATTTTCTGTATCCAGAAAGACCCGTACAGGACCTGCAACATGCGGTCATGCATTATCCTGCTGAAATGTAGGGTTTCGCAGGGATTGAATGAAGGTTAGATCCACGGGTCGTAACACATCTGAAATGTAACGTCCACTGTTCACAGTGCCGTCAATACGAACAAGAGGTGACCGAGACGTGTAACCAATGGCACCCCATACCACCACGCCGGGTGATACGCCAGTATGGCAATGACGTATACACGCTTCCAACGTGCGTTCACCACGATGTCGCCAAATACGAATGCGACCATCATGATGCTGTAAACAGAACCTGGATTCAACCGAAAAAATGACGTTTTGCCATTCGTGCACCCAGGTTCATCGTTGAGTACACCATCGCAGGCGCTCCTGTCTGTGATGCAGCGTCAAGGGTAACCGCAGCCATGGTCTCCGAACTGATAGTCCATGCTGCTGCAAACGTCGTCGAATTGTTCGTGCAGATGGTTGTTGTCTTGCAAACGTCCCCATCTGTTGAGTCAGGGGTCGAGACGTGGCTGCACGATCCGTTACAGCCATGCGGATAAGATGCCTGTGATCTCGACTGCTAGTGATACGAAGCGGTTGGGATCCAGCATAAACCGCAATCGCGATAGGCTACAATCCGACCTATATGAAAGTCGGAAACGTGACGGTACGTATTTCTCCTTACACGAGGCATCACAACAACGTTTCCCCAGGCAACGTCGGTCAACTGCTGTTTGTGTATGAGAAATCGATTGGAATCTTTCCTCATGTCAGCACGTTGTAGGTGTCGCTATCGGCGCCAACCTTGTGTGAATGCTCTGAAAAACTGATCATTTGTATATCACAGCGTCTTCTTCCTGTCGGTTAAATTTAGCGTTTGTATCACGTCATCTTCGTGGTGTAGCAATTTTAATGGCCAGTAGCGTAGAAATTTTGACTAAGTCGTCTTGTATCTTCCTACAGTCAGTCAACTTCGACACCTTTCTGTACACCTCAGCGCCAACAGCGAACAACTACAGATCGCTGCCCACCATCTCTGCCACATCATTTATGTACACAGAAAATAGGAACGGCCCTACCACACTTCTCTGGGGCACCCCTGATATTACTCATGTCTCCAATGAACACTCCTCGTCGAGGACAAGATACTGCGTGTCTAATAAACGTAACCATGTTCACGTTTATTAAACACCTGAAAGCTGTCGATGCCCACACATACAAAATACTGGGTTGTATTACTTAAGAAGTCTTCTAGCAAATCACATCTCTAGGAGCCTGTTCCATATGCTCGTACCTTCTTTAACAATCTACAATGGTCTACCACGTCGAATGCTTTTCGGAAATCTAGAAATATGAAATTTGCATGTTGACCTTCATCCTTAGTTCGCAGTATGTCGTGTGAGAGAAGAGCAAGCTGGGTTTCGCACTAGCGATATTTTTCTAAAGCCATGCTGATTCATGGACATCAGCTTTTCGGTCTCTAGCAAAATTTATTATATTCGAACTCGGAATATGCTCTGGAATTCTGCAGCAAACCGATGTTAAGGATATTGGTAATTTTGCCCTTCTTATATATCCCTGTAACACATTTATTGATATTACCTATAGTGATCTTATCTGCATCATTTATCTCTTTTTTCTTAATATGACTTCTGTATAACTATGTACTTTGATCTAATATCGGCGTAAATGTTTTATTCTTTATTTATGTAATTATAATTAATCTATGACTTTAGAAGTACCCCGCAGGAAGTAAAGGATGGAATGAATGAGAAAGATTACTTGAAAAAAGTGATTATGCGAATGAATCGGTCGGTACGTTCAGTTCGCCACAAATAGAGAAAGAATCGATCGAGAAAAACGAGGTAGAATCAGAACATGAAAATACAGCAGAACAAGACAGTGGAAAACTTTTGAGCATGAATGGTATGTTAAAAATTTGAACTTCACAAATTAAAGCACAAGGTAGCATCATTAATAGCTAGATTAAGGCACAAGTTAGTGGTCTCGACAACAAACTTAAAACACTTGGTGTAAAGATCAGTAAATACAAAGATCGAAAAAGTAGGTGTTTTGATTACGGCAATCAAAGACATTAAACTTGAAATAAATACCTTGAGTGCCAAGGTGGCATCCATGCAGGGGCAGATCAATGATATAAACGAATGGTTCGATTTAGATATCATACAGATCCAAGAAACGGTAGAATCACTGGTAGTAACGAAAGTGTATGAAAAAGTTTTTGCTCTGAAATCCGAAATGGTTAACAAATGTAGAAATGAAATCTCATATTTGAGAAAGGCAGTCGTTCATCCTGAGGAAGAAATAAGCAAACAGGTAAATAATTCCCAACAGTGGTGTAACCAAAATACTTCACGGATTCAGGGCAAGATCTGTGACCTTGAAAAGAAAATAAGAGACAAGTCCAATGATAGGATACCTCACAACAAACTATTAGATGGTGAAGAATGCTTTGATCATGGCAAAAGATGTATTGGCTGGCACCCATTGCATTTTCTGAAAAACTGCGAAAGGATTTTTGCTGAATATTTGACAGACAGATATCAGTACATTAGCAGGTGATGCTAAACAATGAGGACTAAATTTGAACACTGATCAGATGACGTTTATCGAGGAATACTGGTCAAAAAAAAAATTGTTTGAGGCGAAAATTAATAATGGCTGGATTATTTGACAACACGGGCAGAAACTCTATGAAAGATTTCTGTGAATTCTGGTACCCAAAATTGACGAACTCCCAAGATTATAAGGGGGCTGTGGAAAAAACTGGCAGAGGATTCGAAGAGATACGTAGCAAGCAGTCATAAGCCTTTCTGCGGATTTAGAAAGAGTAGAGGACGAAGATCATTAGCGAAGTAAACGTGATTATCGCCAAAATAACGACAATAGTGTTAATCATTATGACAATGAACAAAATGACGCCTTAACCCTCAAAGAGTATGGTGCGGGTCAGATCCGACCCAGAGGTTCAATTTTCCTCTACACTACTCTAGCCACTCAGTGCAGGAAGTTGATCCAGCCAGGAACCAACCCTACTAGCCAGTCGTGCTCTACCTATTGGACTGATGCAGTCATCGCGTAAGTGACCTTGGCTTGCTACGTGTATTCCAGGTTGTATCCGACCCGACTGTACCAGTAATGTTACTTATTTTACTGTGCATCTTTTTCACAGTTGTTATACCAACATGGCTTGGAAAGAACAGTTACACACACCTGAGGCAGTTCTAGCTGTGTTACGCCACCACAAGGATACTTCATACCAAGAGGACCATGACACTGAACTGGAAGAGTCTGTCTCAGAATCTGAATTTGGGAAGTCTACTCAACAGTGATATAGAAGAAGATGTTTTCAGCTGTGATCATGTGGGTAAGAAGCATGGGAGAGAAGAAGAGGGAACAGACGATAGAAATTTTGAGTTAGGTAGGGATGACCATACAATCTGGACCGACAAGCCTTTAAGTTCTAAATATTCACGAACCCCTTCTTCAAATGTGATTACTCACCTGGCTGGACCTAAAGAGAAGGCGCGAGGGATTACAGATGCAAAAACATTATTTTCACTTTTTCTCATCGATGAAATGATAGGGAAAATTGTTAAGTCATACTAATACCGAAATAGAATCCACAAAGCTCAAGTGCAGTAACCCCAGCAATCCATTTTTACATCTGACAGGTGTAAGTGAGATAAAATCTTTTATTGGTCTCTTGTTTATGAGCGGTGTCTTCAAAGATTCTGGCTCATGCCGAGACGATATGTTTTCCGAGATGTATGGAAAACCGATCTTTCGCTGTGCTATGTTGCAGAAACGATTTACATTCCTCCTACAAAATTTGAGATTTGATGATAAAGATAGTAGGGAGTCAAGAAAGGCTAAAGATAAATTTGCTGCCTTGCGGGAGATACAGGATGCTTTTGTAAGTCATTGTTTGCAGTTCTATATAAAAAATGGTTCAAATCTCTCTGAGCACTATGGGACTTAACATCTAAGGTCATCAGTCCCCTAGAACTTACAACTACTTAAACCTAACTAACCTAAGGCCATCACACACATCCATGCCCGAGGCAAGATTCGAACCTGCGACCATACCGGTAACGCGGTTGCAGACTGAAGCGCCTAGAACCCCTCAGCCATTGCAGTATTATAGCCCGTTAGAGTATTTGACGTAAGATGAAACATTACTGTCCGCAGCTCGTGGTCGCGCGGTAGCGTTCTCGCTTCCCGCGCCCCGTTTCCCGGGTTCGATTCCCGGCGGGGTCAGGGATTTTCTCTGCCTCGTGATGACTGGGTGTTGTGTGATGTCCTTAGGTTAGTTAGGTTTAAGTAGTTCTAAGTTTTAGGGGACTGATGACCATAGATGTTTAGTCCCATAGTGCTCAGAGCCAAACATTACTGAGTTTCCGCGGTCGGTGTCCCTTTGTTGTTGTTGTTGTGGTCTTCAGTCCTGAGACTGGTTTGATGCAGCTCTCCATGCTACTCTATCCTGTGCAAGCTTCTTCATCTCCCAGTACCTACTGCATCCTACATCCTTCTGAATCTGCTTAGTGTATTCATCTCTTGGTCTCCCCCGACGATTTTTACCCTCCACGCAACCTTCCAATACTAAATTGGTGATCCCTTGATGCCTCAGAACATGTCCTACCAACCGATCCCTTCTTCTGGTCAAGTTGTGCCACAAACTTCTCTTCTCCCCAATCCTATTCAATACTTCCTCATTAGTTACGTGATCTACCCATCTAATCTTCAGCATTCTTCTGTAGCACCACATTTCGAAAGCTTCTATTCTCTTCTTGTCCAAACTATTTATCGTCCATGTTTCGCTTCCATACATGGCTACACTCCATACAAATACTTTCAGAAATGACTTCCTGACACTTAAATCTATACTCGATGTTAACAAATTTCTCTTCTTCAGAAACGCTTTCCTTGCCATTGCCAGTCTACATTTTATATCCTCTCTACTTCGACCATCATCAGTTATTTTGCTCCCCAAATAGCAAAATTCCTTTACTACTTTAAGTGTCTCATTTCCTAATCTAATACCCTCAACATCACCCGACTTAATTCGACTACATTCCATTATCCTCGTTTTGCTTTTGTTGATGTTCATCTTATATCCTCCTTTCAAGACACTGTCCATTCCGTTCAACTGCTCTTCCAAGTCCTTTGCTGCCTCTGACAGAATTACAATGTCATCGGCGAACCTCAAAGATTTTATTTCTTCTCCATGGATTTTAATACCTACTCCGAATTTTTCTTTTGTTTCCTTTACTGCTTGCTCAATATACAGATTGAATAACATCGGGGAGAGGCTACAACCCTGTCTTACTCCCTTCCCAACCACTGCTTCCCTTTCATGTCCCTCGATTCTTATAACTGCCATCTGGTTTTTGTACAAATTGTAAATAACCTTTCGCTCCCTGTATTTTACCCCTGCCACCTTTAGAATTTGAAAGAGAGTATTCCAGTCAACATTGTCAAAAGCTTTCTCTAAGTCTACAAATGCTAGAAACGTAGGTTTGCCTTTCCTTAATCTTTCTTCTAAGATAAGTCGTAAGGTCAGTATTGCCTCACGTGTTCCAGTATTTCTACGGAATCCAAAGTGATCTTCCCCGAGGTCAGCTTCTACTAGTTTTTCCATTCGTCTGTAAAGAATTCGTGTTAGTATTTTGCAGCTGTGGCGTATTAAACTGATTGTTCGGTAATTTTCACATCTGTCAGGACTGGCTCTCCCAAGGCCGTCAGTAGTTCCAATGGAATGTTGTCTACTCCCGGGGCCTTGTTTCGACTCAGGTCTTTCAGTGCTCTGTCAAACTCTTCACGCAGTATCGTATCTCCCATTTCATCTTCATCTACATCCTCTTCCTTTTCCATAATATTGTCCTCAAGTACATCGCCCTTGTATAGACCCTCTATATACTCCTTCCACCTTTCTGCCTTCCCTTCTTTGCTTAGAACTGGGTTTCCATCTGAGCTCTTGATGTTCATACAAGTGGTTCTCTTATCTCCAAAGGTCTCTTTAATTTTCCTGTAGGCAGTATCTATCTTACCCCTATTGAGATAAGCCTCTACATCCTTGCATTTGTCCTCTAGCCATCCCTGCTTAGCCATTTTGCACTTCCTGTCCCTTTAGGATGTTTATACTATCGAAACGTGATAAGTACGGTCTAAAATTAGTTTCATTGTGTTACGCCAGAACGTTCTATTTCATTTCAGGCATCCCGTGTATTGGAAAAGACCAAACAAAGAACAAGGATAGTTCATCCATACCAGCTCAGACTTAGGACTCGGTGTCAGGTAGCCCTCGCAGTGTGACAACTGATAACTGGTTCACTTCATATGAGCTGGCAGAGGAACTGTCTGAGCGACAACTTACGTTAGTCAGTACACTACGTAAAAATAAGCGTGAGATACCACTATCTGTGTTGTCACCGGCCCCAGCTGAAACCGTAAAGTTCGTCTATCAAGACAACAAAATGTTGGTTTCTTTCACATCTGCAAAGAATAAAAAAGTTATCCTAATTTCAACCATGCAGCACAGTGGAAAAATAAGCGATGAATCAAGCAAGCCAGAGAGTGTTGAATTCTGTAACCTAACAAGAGGTGGAGTGGACGTGTTGGACAAACTTTGCAAAGGCAAGACTACCAAACGAAAAGCCCGAAGGTGACCATTGAGATACTCCTTCGGAATGTTAGACATCGCAGGTGTGAACAGTTTCGTATTATTCAAATGTAATACGAACCAAGATTCATTCCCAGTAAGTGCACGGGTCACGTTCCTAAAAATTTTCTCGCGTTGGGTTTGACCGCATCCCTGATGGGGGGAAAAAAATGCTCAAACCGCGTCTTCCGAGAGCACTTCGTATGGCAATTGACAAGGTGTTAGGAAAAGAAGAGGATCAATCCAGTACTACACACAGTCAGAATTTGCGGACAAAACGAAGAAGATGTAACTTGTTCTGATCCTTCGAAAGACAGAAAGGGAAATGACTCTTGTGTCAGAGGCAATTCATGCGTATATGGTGAGCATAAAAGAGTATTGCGTGTTAGCTGTGTGACTGATGATTCTATTGAGGAATCAGATATATGATATGCCTTTATATTTCGGGAAAAATTTCATTTCTTCTTTATATTATATTGCGTTCCGTCAAAAAAGACAGGAATTGTGTTTCATTTTGCGTTGGTTCTTTGATTTTGATTTGACGACCATTAATAGCTAATGGTTATCTGCTGTGTCTACAAAAAGGATTTTTGTCATGTACCATACTATTAGTAAACTGTATTCTTCAATAATAATACTTACTGTGTACCTATTTGCACACAAACCTCATCGAAGAAGGAAGAGTCGGATCCAACCCGGCCATACCATCTATTTCGTCTTCAATCTCCACACCGTTTGAGGGTTAATATCGTTCAGCGAGGTAGGGCAGAGGTCGAGGTGCTTCAACCGTTCGCGGAAGAGGATCTGCATTGCGACACTGCCACGACAGCAACAGCGCGGATAGCTCAAGATCGCATATGTTGCGGACCAAACTAACGCGGACAGATTTTCAAGGCCCAAACGTAAGAAACACTACCGGCGTAGACGTAATGAACCAAATACTCGAGAGAGTGACTGTGAAGCACCGTAGGTCGCTGCAGGCAAAGCGACAGATGGTGCTCAGGAATGAGTCACGGCAGGCTGACGATGAAACGTGTACTAAAGTGCGCGTCATTTATGTTGGCGGCCGAGTTTAGGTTCGTTCTGCGCATCTGACGTCACAAAACACAGTCAGCCAATGAACAGAGAACGACGTTGCCAGATCTCGACTGCAGTGCAGAGCATGGACGAGTGTCTTCAGTTTTAGATACGTTCAGTCATAAATAAAGTAATAGAACAAAAGCAATGTCTTGATAGCAGACTTTCTTTTATAGAAAGTTTGGAAAAAGCATTCTTTATACCAACTGCTTTGTATTCTATTAATTAATTAAATCAAACAAGCAATAAGACTCCTAATTCAGGCGATAGCAAGGAAAGGTGCTTGTATCAATCTCACGAACCGCTTTTTCGCAATAAAGAACAGCGGTAATTTTTTATTTCCTATTGTACTTTGACGAAGCGTGAGTAATTCATAGTTATACCAACAGTGTTTGTCAGTATTTTGCGTGACATGTTATAGTCCTCAAGGCGCCAGGTATTCAAACGAGGTGCGTTGCGTAACGGTTAAGGTGTTGGGCTTCTAAGCAAAAGGTTAAGAGTTCAAACCTTGTTCTGTGGTTATTACTTTAATTATTTAAAATCAATATCGAAGTGCCTTACTTCACGAATTATATTCGTTTGAATGTAATTTTTTGAAATTTCTAGTGCTTTGTCTCTTCATTAACCCTTTCGCTGCTGCAGACACGTGCTCCCCGCATTCCACGCTGTGCGCGATTTTGTCGTCACTGCACTGCTCGCCTGTGCAGACACATGGTGTTCCCACTGTTTTGACACACTTATCATTCGATTTCACAAAAACTATTTGGCCCAAAAATTTGATTTTTACACGTCTTCTTGACTGATACCTTCCCCCCATAAATGACTTAATTTTGATTCGATGTTCAACGCAGTTATTATGCAGCATTAAACGTAGTAAACCATTGCACGAAATTTTGAAGAGTTTGCAGAGGTAGAAGTCCATAGCGTATACTTTCCGTATGGTCGATTTTAGATGCCACAATGTTCAGAATGAAATTTGGACAAGATACCTAAATTTCATATAAAATTTACTGTATAACAATATCTCATTTAATTTAAGTACAACATAGGTGTCGTATGTAATATTGAGAAATATTCCGTCTTTCGCGACTGAAATAAAAGTTTTATTTACACCGGACGCGTTTGGCTTTATTTTAAAGCACTTCAATCAATGAAATTTATGGCATATTAACACAATGGTACTCATGTTCTCTTTCTTGTTTTTGTTTCACAGTCGCAGTTTTATCAATGGTACTGAAAGATATTCCTCTTCTGCAACTGTAATAAGCGACTTATTTACACCAGACGCGTTTCTCTCTTTTGAAGCATCTTCAGTGGGCAGTATTTTGTCTCCTCCATTGCCAAGTCACCTTTCGTAGTTTTGTGCTGCGGTAACACAATATTCAACGTTTGTGTTGGCTGATCAGTGTTTTAGCAAATAAATGATGTTTGTGTGTGCCACACACAAAAATTATATTTGACATAGCTCAGAGCACTTCACTGATTGACGGTATATTCAAGTCCTAATGTTTTTGTAAGTCCACAGTTTTGTTTAATGTATTTTGTCTACTTCCTCTTGATTGATTGAAGTGCTTTAAAATAAAGCCAAACGTGCTCAGTGTAAATAAAGCTTTTGTTACAGTCGCGACAGATGGAATATTTCTCAATATTACATACGACAGCTATGTGGTACTTAAATGAGATATTGTTACACAGTAAATTTTATATGAAATTTAGGTGTCTTGTCCACATTTCATTCTCAACATTGTGGCAACTAAAATCGACCATACGGAAAGTATACTCTATGGACTTTTACCTCTGCAAACTCTTCAAAATTTCGTGCAATGATTTACTATATTTAATGCTGCATAATAACTGCGTTGAACATCGAAACAAAATTAAGTCATTTATGGGGGGAAGGTATCAGTCAAGAAGATGTGTAAAAATCTAATTTTTGGACCAAATAGTTTTTGTGGAATCGAATGATAAGAGTGTCAAAGCAGTCGGAACACGATGTGTCTGCACAGGCGAGCAGTGCAGTGACAAAATCGCGCACAGCGCGGAATGCAGGGAGCACGTCTTTGTAGCAGCGAAAGGGTTAATGCGGCCGTGGTGGCTTTACTTCATGAGCTGCGCGCTCCCCCCTAAACGTAAGCTTGCGAACTATGCTATACTATGGCGCTGCTTCTATTGGCGCGTGCGTCGTGTGCAACTGGCAACGCAGCAATCTCCCGCGTCTGGGCGAGCATGCGCGAGCCGCCAAGATAAAATAATTGAACTATAGAGTGCTGACATAGAGCCCGCCAGCAAAGATTACATCAGACCGATCAGCTGTTCGTATGTAAGGTGTAGTTAACCGCAGTAGAACAGAACGAGGACGTCACAGTAGAATTCAATGAGCCTGCTTCCGCAGATAACAATACAGGGACAAGACAAAATGTGAACACATTCGTAGGGTAGGAAGAAAGCGCCGACGACAGTTCGAATACCGATAAAGTTTGCGAAAATGAGTTGGTGACAACAGATCGATGTACCGAGAGCTAACGTAATGCGAGTGGAAGCATTTCAGAGGCGATTGTGTGAGCTAAAAATTTAAGTAGTAGTGAAAGGAGAAAAAGGGACGTCGAGAATAGGACGCGGTACGAGAGCAAGGAGGAAATGGAAATATTTAGAGCCGCGCCAAGTTAGCGAGCAGCAATTAGCAAGAAGGAGACAAATGGTAATAAAAACGGCTCCCCGAAAGTGCGCGAGTCGCCAATAATACTGAGATTAATAGTAAGAAAAGAAATACGATCGCAATGAGGAGAATGGAAGAAGATGAAACCCTCTCAGCGTTGCTGACGAAGTATTTCTGATTAACGAATCGTCAGCAGAATAAACTGTTGTCAGTAGGCCGGAAGAAGCAGAACAGACGATTATTTATGAATTGCTGATGTTCACATAGACTACACATTTACGAAGTAAAGGTACACGTCTTTAGAGCCAAAGTAAATGACTCTTCAGATGTAGAGCCTGCTGTGAAAGAAAAGAACTAATGACATTATAGGGAAACTGTGACCCTGAGTATTTAAGAGCACACAAAAGATCGGAGAGGAAAATAACATGTGTCTAAGAAGGGCGTTATGTCAGAACCGAATAGTGATCCAGAATGGTCAGACATAGAAGAAAGCTCTGATGACGAATATAATGAAGTAACAGAAATCGAGGACGGCCTGACGAAATGCTGTTTTGTACCACCAGATGTAAAAATATTCAAATATGTGTAAATTTCTAAGGGACCAAACTGCTGAGATCATTGGCCCCTTGCCCGCATCTCGTGGTCGTGCGGTAGCGTTCTCGCTTCCCACGCCCGGGTTCCCGGGTTCGATTCCCGGCGGGGTCAGGGATTTTCTCTGCCTCTTGATGGCTGGGTGTTGTGTGCTGTCCTTAGGTTAGTTAGGTTTAAGTAGTTCTAAGTTCTAGGGGACTGATGACCATAGATGTTAAGTCGCATAGTGCTCAGAGCCATTTGAACCATTGGCCCCTTGACATACACAGTACTTAAACTAACTTATGCTAAGAACAACACACGTACCCATCCTAAGGGAGGACTCCCAGCTCCGGTGGGAGGGGCCGCGCAATAAGTGACATGGCGCCCTAGACCGCCCTAGGTGCCCTAGTACTGCAGTAGATAACGGCTACCTACGGATTATGGCTCGGAGGAACCCTGACAGTAAGGCCACCATGTTGGATAATGCTTTTCGAGCAACCACAGGACGTCATGTTACGACTTAAACTGTTCGCAATAGGCTGCATGATGCGCAACTTCACTCCCGACGTCCATGGCGAGGTCCATCTTTGCAACAACGACACCATCCAGTGCGGTATAGATAGGCCCAGCATGCCGAATAGAGCGCTCAGGATTGGCATCACGTTCTCTTCACCGATGAGTGTCGCATGTGCCTTCAGCCAGACAGTCGCCAGAGACGTGTTTGGAGGCAGTCCGGTCAATCTGAACGCCAGCGAGTGCAACAAGGTGGAGGTTCCCTGCTGTTTTGGGGTGGCATTATGTGGGGCCGACATACGGCGCTGGTGGTCGTGGAAGGCGCCGTAACGGCCGTAAGACACGTGAATGCCATCCTCCGACCGACAGTGCAACCATATTGGCAGAATATTGACGAGGCATTTGTCTTCATGGACAATTCGCGCCCCCGTAGTGCACATCTTGCGAATGACATCCTTCAGGATAACGACATCGCTCGACTAGAGTGGCCAGCATGTTCTCCAGACATCAACCTTATCGAATATGCCTGGGGTAGATTGAAAAGGTCTGTTAATGTACGACGTGACCCACCAACTACTCTGAGGGACCTAAGCCGAATCGCCGTTGAGGCGTGGGACAGTATGGACCAACAGTGCCTCGATGAACTTGTGGATAGTATGCCACGACGAATACAAGAATGCATCAATGCAAGAGGACGTCCTACTGGGTGTTAGAGGTACTGGTGTGTACAGCAATCTGGACCACCACCTCTCCACCGCTGAAGGTCTCGCTGTATGGTGGTAGAACATGCAATTTGTGGTTTGCATGAGCAATAAAAAGGGCGGAAATGATGTTTATATTGATCTCTATTCCAATTTTCTGTACAGCTTCCGGAACTCCCGGAACCGAGGTGATGCAAAACTTTTTTTGATGTGTGTATACAAATTTAAAGAGACTTTGGGTTCACCTTGAATTTTAACTGAAATTTTTAGCGCCGTTGCTCTCATGTATAGCACTTCACTATCACTGTATTTAAAGCAACACACAGTCGGCGTTCTTTCGTCGAAATTTCATCACCTGCCACAATTTTAATCACATCTAATCAGAAACTTAAAAGAACAACATGAAACTGCTCTGGGCAGAATTCTCACATTTAACATTATTTTGGAAACAGCAGACAACTGCATCATAAATGTATCTGCTAACATTCATACTCGCGTAATAATGACGCATAACGCCATAATTTCTAATTTCTTCTGATAAATATACGTATTTATGTCCTCAAACGTAGATACATACATCTGTTCAACACCCTCCCAAAATAGACTGTAGAATTAACGCACGAAATACACTCCCAAAACTTTGTTATTATTTTGCACATAGTTAGATTTTTTACACATCAAAACCAATCAAAACTTTAGTGAGCTTTGATGACCTCCATGCACCAAATCGTTACCGAACATTAATTACAATTAAATCACATATATCATCCAAACCTTCCAAAATAGCATGTTTAAATAACTCTTTGAAATTACTCCCCTACTCCCCCAAATCTTACGTACATCTCTCATACATTATGATATCATATACGTTCTGCCGGTCTCTGTGCAGCAAGAATTATGCAGCCAATATATACTCTCTTCTTACCCTACTCTGTCACATACATTCTAAATTCATCTACACATTACGTAAAACAGAAATAAAACTCAGAATTCTTCAAACTACACATGACATTACACTTGTTTACCCACTTATTTTTATATACCATCTGCTCTATATATATGAGGGTTGAATGAAAAGTAATGCCTCCACCTTCGTTAATTGGTTTTAGATGGGAATATTTTAATAAATCACACGCAGAAATAATTCTTGGAATCTGATCTTTAATTGCCAATATTCACTTTTCCACATAATCATCAGCTAATTGGATACATTTCTGCCAACGATGAACAAGTTTTCTGAAGTCGCCACTGAAGAAGTCGACACCCTGTTTCCGCAACCACAGTCTCACAGTCCTCTCAACGTCTTCATCAGAAGCATAATGATGTCCCCGCAGATCGTCTTTCATTATCAGGAACAGATGGAAGTCAGGCGGTGCTAAATCTGGACTGTATGAAGGATTCCGTACGGTGGAGAGATTCAGTCTCTGATGTTCTGCTGTGGTGGCGCGCGAAGTGTGTGGTTTGACATTGTCATGCTGCTGGAAAACATTTCCCTTTTCTTTTCGGACCCTTGTTAACCGTCGTTTCAGAGTTAGCAGCGTTGTGATGACACGGTCTGAATTTATGTTCTACGATCAAGGATCATGGATAACACCATCTGATTCCCAGAACACTGTGGCCATGATTTTTCCAGCTGAGGGCTGCGTCTTGAATTTCTTTTTCTGGGGCGAGTCTTTATGTCGATATTACATAGACCGACGTTTCGTCTCCGGGTCGTAATGGTGTACACAAGTTTCGTCTCCTGTCGCAATTGAACGGAGAAAGGCTTCACCTTCGTCCTCGTAACGCGAGAGGAGTTCCTGGAAAAATTCAAGTCTGTGCGCTTTCATTTCAGGAGTCAGCATCCGGGGCACCTATCGTGTACAGATCTTCCGATAGCCAAGCAAAGCAATAATGTGAGCCACACGTTCTTGTGAAATGCCGATTGTACTTGCAGTTTCTCTTTGAGTGATACGACGATCGTCCTGAATCAGTCTGTCGACATTTTACTTGTGAAACTCGGCGGTTGCTGTCACAGGACGCCCAATTCTTCGTTTGTCACGCAGGTGAGATGGTCCTTCCTCAACATCTTTAAACTTACTCGCCCAACGGCGCACAGTACTCACATCAACACAATCACCATAAACTGGTTACATTCTCTGAAGAATCTCCTTTGGGGTGACACCTTCTGCTGTCATGAATTCAATGACTGCACCTTGCTTAAATCGCATTGACCGACCGTCTGCGCAGGGTTCCATATTTCACTCTGTAATAACACAACCGTTCAATGCTAAGGTTCAAAATGGTTCAAATGGCTCTGAGCACTATGGGACTCAACTGCTGTGGTCATAAGTCCCCTAGAACTTAGAACTACTTAAACCTAACTAACCTAAGGACATCACACACATCCATGCCCGAGGCAGGATTCGAACCTGCGACCGTAGCGGTCGTGCGGTTCCAGACTGTAGCGCCTTTAACCGCTCGGCCACTCCGGCCGGCCAATGCTAAGGCTTCCCGCCAACTGGAACTGTAGACAAGAGACTACGGAACAAGCCAGTACCTGCGGCATACTAAATACTGCCAACTGTTGAAGAGTTACGCAGATGGAGGCATTACTTTTAAGTCAACAGTCAACCCTCGGGTGTGTGTGTGTGTGTGTGTGTGTGTGTGTGTGTGTGTGTGTGTGTGTGTGTGTTTGTGTGTTCGTTCGTTCCACGTCTCCACTGTATCAACTCAAACTTGCCACATGACTTGTGTGTAGGGCAGCAGTATAGAATGTATCCAAGGGGACATATATGTAGATAGGCACAGCTGAGGTGTAAGAGGGGGAGGAGGGGATGAATTGTGAGAAGGGGGAAAATGAGATGGACAGAGAGAAGTGGAGGAGTAGATGTACAGGGAGTGATACGGAAGAGATGGACATGGAGACAGGAGCAAGAGATGGATAAGGAAAGGGAGATAGGGGGGAGGAGGAGTTGGACGGAGAGAAGGGAAAGGATTTGGACTAATAGAGGACTGGAAAAAATAAATACTCTAGCAAAGTCGAGTACTCTGACAGTAAATATATTAAAAAAATGGCCAAACTCCACGATTATTTGTAATCCACATTAAAATAGCTCTCTGAATCATCTGAGCGTATTCTCATAAAAATGTATGGATTAACATGTGGAACGTAGCAATCAATATCCACGTAATTTAGTAGCCCCATGTGACCTAGTGAGTGACTCGAGCTGGGGACGGCGTTCCTGGACAAACATGTGGGCTCTCCTTCTCGCCGAAAGTAGACTTTCATCAATGGTACAGGTAGTGTTCTATACTGTACTGTGGTATTGGCGTGCTCTCTCCTGTGGAGAAGACTAACATTGGGGACAAATTTCATTTGATGTCAGATCAGAACAACAGACAAAAAATTAATGTTGATTATTAAACGTGATATACGCGTAGGTGCAAATTAGTTATCAGCAGACGTCGGTTATTGCGTCTGCTGCGGCTATCACTATTAGGCTGATAACCGTAAAAGACATCTTCGAAAAAAAATCGCTGAGAAATTATGCATTCAAAGAATTTACAAATAAGATACTCACCACTTGTGTGCAAGTTCTTCTGATGCAGAGTCCACGGATGCACTTCGGCACACCCCATCTCGGCTCTTATAGCTTTCGAGATGCGGTAAACAGCGTACAGTAAACGTGAGAGGACAGGACGCCTCACATGATCTGTTTTCAGCGTTTCCACGTCCCAGACAACGCCGTCCAACCTTTCAAAATAAAGTATAGTCACCTGTTGTAAGAAATGATACACTACTGGCCATTAAAATCGCTACACCACGAAGATGACGTGCTACAGACGCGAAATTTAACCGACAGGAAGAAGATGCTGTGATACGCAAATGATTAGCTTTTCAAAGCATTCACACAAATTTGGCGCCGGTGGCGACACCTACAACGTGCTGACATGAGGAAAGTTTCCAACCGATTTCTCATACACAAGCAACAGTTGACCGGCGTTGCCTGGTGAAACGTTGTTGTGATGCCTGGTGTAAGGAGGGGAAATGCGTACCATCACGTTCCGACTTTGATAAAAGTCGGATTGTAACCTATCGCGATTGCGGTTTATCGTATCGCGACATTACTGCTCGCGTTGGTCGAGATCCAATGACTGTTAGCAGAATATAGAATCGGTGGGTTCAGGAGGGTAATACGGAACGCCGTGCTAGATCCCAACGGCCTCGTATCACTAGCAGTCGAGATGACAGGCATCTTATCCGCATGGCTGTGTAACGGATCGTGCAGCCATGTCTCGATCCCTGAGTCAACAGATGGGGACGTTTGCAGGACAACAACCATCTGCACGAACAGTTCGACGACGTTTGCAGCAGCATGGACTATCAGCTCGGAGACCATGGCTACGGTTACCCTTGACGCTGCATCACAGACAGGAGCGCCTGTGATGGTGTACTCAACGACGAACCTGGGTGCACGGATGGCAAAACGTCATTTTTTCGGATTAATCCAGGTTCTGTTTACAGCATCGTGATGGTCGCATCCATGTTTGGCGAGATCGCGGTGAACGCACATTGGAAGCGTGTATTCGTCATCGCCATACTGGCGTATCACCCGGCGTGATGGTATGGGATGCCATTGGTTACACGTCTCAGTCACCTCTTGTTCGCATTGACGGCACTTAGAACAGTGGACGTTACATTTCAGATATGTTACAACCCGTGGCTCTACCCTTCATTCGATCACTGCGAAACCCTACATTTCAGCAGGATAATGCAGGACCGCATGTTGCAGGTCCTGTACGGGCCTTTCTGGATACAGAAAATGTTCGACTGCTGCCCTGGCCAGCACATTCTCCAGATCTATCACCAATTGAAAACGTCTGGTCAATGGTGGCCGAGCTACTGGCTCGTCACAATACGCCAGTCACTACTCTTTATGAACTGTGGTATCGTGTTGAAGCTTCATGGGCAGCTGTACTTGTACACGCCGTCCATGCTCTGTTTGACTCAATGCCCAGGCGTATCAAGGCCGTAATTACGGACAGAGGTGTTTATTCTGAGTACTGATTTCTCAGGATCTATGCACCCAAATTGCGCGAAAATGTAA
This sequence comes from Schistocerca cancellata, assembly GCF_023864275.1. Lineage (NCBI taxonomy): Eukaryota > Metazoa > Arthropoda > Insecta > Orthoptera > Acrididae > Schistocerca > Schistocerca cancellata. The sequence goes on along the minus strand of NC_064631.1, from coordinate 200,291,845 downwards.
TCACATGTCACTTCTGGTATAACATATTTGTCCAATGAATACCCGTTTATCATCTACATTTCTTCTTGGTGTAGCAATTTTAATGGCCAGTAGTGTTTTCTAAATCTAACAATCTGACTAGGTGTCAGGACACAACTTTCAGGAATTTGAATAATAGCATGTTTGTAAATTTATATTATATTTTCTGTGGTGTCACCGCCAGACACCACACTTGCTAGGTGGTAGCTTTTAAATCGGTCGCGGTCCGCTAGTATACGACGGACCCGCGTGTCGCCACTGTCAGTAATTGCAGACCGAGCGCCACCACACGGCAGGTCTAGAGACAGATCCTAGCACTCAGCCCAGTTGTACAGCCGACGTTGCTAGCCATGGTTCACTGAGAATTACGCTCTCATTTGCCGAGACGATAGTTAGCATAGCCTTCAGCTACATTTGCTACGACCTAGCAAGGCGCCGTATTCAATTGATACTGAGATTCTATTAATGTACATCAAGAGCGATGTTATACAAATGTGGATTAAAGTTAAGTATTCCAGAAGCTACGTACCTTTCTTTATAGCATTCATTACGTATCCTGTTTCAGACCTCACGCCAGCCTGCGTGAGTTTAAGCGCGTGCCTTTCGGCTTCCTCTCATTGTGTCTAGGCTGTCTTGTCTAGACACAACATTTTCTACCAGTTTCAATCGTAACAAATATTTTCACTGTAAGACTACATCAACAAAAGAAACGAACAATGTGCACGCAGGATAAAACAAATAACTCGTAGAGGTGATGAAGTTAAACATATGGAAGTACATTATGTGGATAAGCAATTCAACTTCCAACTCAATAAACTGAAAGCCATAAGAAACGAAGAATGTTTACAAAACCACTTTCAGCAGGCCATGATTACGATACCAGCGCAATATTGACTTCACAACACTCAGACTGAAAGATCATTAAGTTAGTAAGACAAGGATCGACCTCTCTTCATACGATTGCACCGAGGAGCGTATGTACATATAACAGATGTAGATATCTTAAAATCCAAAGATCACGTTTCCGTAATCTGTTCGTGTTAGATATAAAGATATATACTGTCAGCCATCAATAAAATGCAGACTGTGGAGGTCAATCTCTGAAAGCACATCATAGTTACGTTGCGTTTATGTCGTTGACAGTATAAAGACACATCGTAGCAATAATACAATGTGCAGTGAAAAATGTGTTCCAAAGTTCGCCTGTTGTATATACTTTCACTGTGTGGGTACAAAGCAGAGGGATACATACATCTATAGTCCAGAATAGTATAGAATTATGTGAGGAACTTGTTACGAAGTCGCGTTTAATTTACTAATATAGGACAGTATAATTAATGGACGTCTATTGAAACGAGTACCTCATAGAGCTTATCTTTAAACGCAGAATCTAGATGCTTTGCATTGGAAAGATCTGTTATTAGTACTTAATTTGCGTTACATACATCAGTAAAATATTGTCACAGTAATGAAACGTAGACTGTGACGTTCGTCAGGAGTAACTTGTATCAGCCATCTTGCTGAATATAATATACGAGGGTAATCCCAAAAACAAGGTCTCCTATTTTTTATAAGTACATAGACCTAGTTAGTTCTACAATGGTTTACATCAGTTTACAGCTTGAACATTTAGCTATTTTTCGACATGTTCACCATTTCTGCCGATGCATTTTTGTAGACGCTGTGGCAGTTTTCGCATGCCCATGTCATTCCAGCTCGCCGCCGTGCTGTTCAGAAAGTTACGAACCTCTTCTTTCACCTCGTCGTCGCAGCTGAGTCGCTGGGACCACAATTAACGCTGACAGGTACTGTGAGACTCTGAAAAACTCGAACGGGCAATTCAGAACCGGAGAAGAGGAATGTTGAGCAACAGCGTACACATTCTACAGTATATGACAACGCTTGACCACACATCGCTCGGCAAACCGTTGCTCTCCAGCAACAGTTTCAGTCGAACATAGTCACCCACTCACCCTATAGTCCTGACTTGGCGCCCAGTTCCATAGGTTAAAAGAACATTTGGCCGGAAAGCCATTCAGGTCCGACGACGAGGTGAAAGAAGACGTTCATAACTTTCTGAACAGCATGGCGGTGAGCTGGTATGATATGGGCATACAAAAACGGCCACGGCGTCTACAAAAATGCATCGACAGAAATGGTGATTATGTCGAAAAATAGCTAAATGTTCAAGCTGTAAACTGATGTAAATAAACAGGTCTATGTACTTATAAAAACATAGGAGACCATACTTTTGGGATTACCCTCGTAATATAATTTCACTTATATGTGTGTAAACCGAGATAAATTTATAAAAATTACTACTTTGTAATATGTTTCTCTTGAAGAGCGCGAAATATACGTAGTGTGCTCAATCTAGACGTCTCCCTTCACATATCCTACACCTTGGGCTACAAACAGTCTCGACCTCACGAATGTCATGAGCGAGGACACGAGTGATGTCTCACTTAGAACTCAGAAATCACACTTTGTAGATATGTAGGTGCTACAAATACTATGAGTTGGTGACTTACAGTTACTGAAAAACTACAGAACTGAAAATACACAAGCAGAGCAACAATACCTGACCAATAAATAAAGCTCAATTAATTGATAACAATGTACAAAAATCACACATATAGTTTTAAATTCACTTGATATATTCAAGCAAAACGTGAACGAATGAAAGCTATAGGCATATTACATAAAACAGGAAGATACATACAAGTATTATTAAATTCATTACAGCAGCTGAAATAGTCATTAATGAATACGTAGTCACTGATGGTCTCTCATATTTCATCTAAATATGTCGCCTTGATCATCTGGACAATCAGAAATAAGATCGTACATCCCGAAAAGTCTACGGTAAACTTTTAACAGAATCGGCCGTGTACCCGCATCGTGTCAGACCACTGGCAGCTGAGTCGTTGCGACAGACACGGGAGCGAGGTCTGACAGCTGTAATTTTCGTGCCTTTGGTAAAGGTTAAGCGAGCACGTGATGCTGCCCCACCTACTTAGATTTTCGCACTGACAAATATTATTTTAATAATATACTATGGTGAAGAGCGTTGAAAGATACTTCGGTTTTTTTTAACGTAATCACTCTCTGAGAAGTAAAAAGTGCACACTACTGCACCGCAAATTCCTGCCTGCAATTTTATTAAACTTGTGACACTCTTCATTTAGGGTTAAATGTGGCAGATGCGTTTGTTGGCTCCTGGCCAGTGAAGGAACCAATATTCTGAAATACAACAGTGCATTGGAAAGACCTATTAATAGTGTTTTTCTTGCTTTATTTGACTCTTTATTAGTGCCGAAGCATGTGGGGGCTCAGGAGTCGAACTCTAGTGGAGGCAAAAGTCAATAATTTCACCATTAGTCATTTAGTTTCTTCATTGAGCAAGTAACAGGAGGAGCACAACATTTTTAAAATAAATTCTTCCCTAGAAATATTGCCATAATTACGTCACGAATGTAAGTTCAGTGCAAATGGTCCAAATGGCTCTGAGCACTATGGGACTTAACTTCTAAGGTCATCAGTCCCGTAGAACTTAGAACTACTTAAACCTAGCTAACCTAACGACATCACACGCATCCATGCCCGAGGCAGGATTCGAAACTGCGACCGTAGCGATCGCGCCGTTCCGGACTGAAGCGCCTAGAACCGCTCGGCCACCGCGGCCGGTTTTAATCTGTGGTGTAGCAACCTAGTTTTAAGTGCAACTTGTCGGTATTTGAAACAACGCCACGGGAAGCGTTGTGTTGGCTGCCACTGGCTGGTGAGCTTAGTGCGATGACATGCAAGTTGTAGCAACGTGAACACAAAAGGACTGGAAGATGGGTAACTGTGCTCGCAGAAACCTGAATGGTGCAGTGGTAATACCTGGAGAGGACAGGACGTTGTCACCACGGGAATGCATGAACCGTGTAATAGCTACTTGACTGAAGGCCGGGTAATAATACACTCCTGGAAATTGAAATAAGAACACCGTGAATTCATTGTCCCAGGAAGGGGAAACTTTATTGACACATTCCTGGGGTCAGATACATCACATGATCACACTGACAGAACCACAGGCACATAGACACAGGCAACAGAGCATGCACAATGTCGGCACTAGTACAGTGTATATCCACCTTTCGCAGCAATGCAGGCTGCTATTCTCCCATGGAGACGATCGTAGAGATGCTGGATGTAGTCCTGTGGAACGGCTTGCCATGCCATTTCCACCTGGCGCCTCAGTTGGACCAGCGTTCGTGCTGGACGTGCAGACCGCGTGAGACGACGCTTCATCCAGTCCCAAACATGCTCAATGGGGGACAGATCCGGAGATCTTGCTGGCCAGGGTAGTTGACTTACACCTTCTAGAGCACGTTGGGTGGCACGGGATACATGCGGACGTGCATTGTCCTGTTGGAACAGCAAGTTCCCTTGCCGGTCTAGGAATGGTAGAACGATGTGTTCGATGACGGTTTGGATGCACCGTGCACTATTCAGTGTCCCCTCGACGATCACCAGTGGTGTACGGCCAGTGTAGGAGATCGCTCACCACACCATGATGCCGGGTGTTGGCCCTGTGTGCCTCGGTCGTATGCAGTCCTGATTGTGGCGCTCACCTGCACGGCGCCAAACACGCATACGACCATCATTGGCACCAAGGCAGAAGTGACTCTCATCGCTGAAGACGACACGTCTCCATTCGTCCCTCCATTCACGCCTGTCGCGACACCACTGGAGGCGGGCTGCACGATGTTGGGGCGTGAGCGGAAGACGGCCTAACGGTGTGCGGGACCGTAGCCCAGCTTCATGGAGACGGTTGCGAATGGTCCTCGCCGATACTCCAGGAGCAACAGTGTCCCTAATTTGCTGGGAAGTGGCGGTGCGGTCCCCTACGGCACTGTGTAGGATCCTACGGTCTTGGCGTGCATCCGTGCGTCGCTGCGGTCCAGTCCCAGGTCGACGGGCACGTGCACCTTCCGCCGACCACTGGCGACAACATCGATGTACTGTGGAGACCTCACGCCCCACGTGTTGAGCAATTCGGCGGTACGTCCACCCGGCCTCCCGCATGCCCACTATACGCCCTCGCTCAAAGTCCGTCAACTGCACATACGGTTCACGTCCACGCTGTCGCGGCATGCTACCAGTGTTAAAGACTGCGATGGAGCTCCGTATGCCACGGCAAACTGGCTGACACTGACGGCGGCGGTGCAGAAATGCTGCGCAGCTAGCGCCATTCGACGGCCAACACCGCGGTTCCTGGTGTGTCCGCTGTGCCGTGCGTGTGATCATTGCTTGTACAGCCCTCTCGCAGTGTCCGGAGCAAGTATGGTGGGTCTGACACACCGGTGTCAATGTGTTCTTTTTTCCATTTCCAGGAGTGTACAACAAATGTGTTCTGAAGCCGTACAAATGGCTGTGAATTTTGAGGCAGATTCATTCGCAGTCCAGCAGTCTCCCGTCTGGACTGGGAGCTAGGGCGTCGCCAGACTGCTGCCAGGGCATCGGCCCATAGACCAGACCGCCTACTGCTGCTCGGCGTGACGTCAGCAACATAGGGTGCTGACAACTGTACCTCTTACCAGGGTGCAGGCCAGCGGGCTGCCACGCAAAAGTGGGGCCTGCCTCACATTCTCAACTACATGGTGCGTAACCCAAGTCCGCCGCATTCAGCCACTCAACAGAGTGGTGTGAGATGTGGAGCGGACAGTGGAGGGGGTACCACTGCCCACAGCAAGACGACTCAACTGCAGCCTGCAGTATCTTCGTTGTGGGCGGAGTGAAAGTGTCATTTTAAGTGCAAACTTTCTTTTGTAAAGCTGGAGGAACCGATGGTCGTCTCCCAGTTTCAGAGCAATTCTAAAAATCAATGGTTAGATCCAGTGCGATGTGCACAGTGTAATATACTTGGGCACTCTGCCCCTTGTGCCAAGTCTGTGGCTGTTGTTCGTTTGACGTGTCATCACTTTGGCCATATGGCAGGACAATGCAGGGAGTCAAGGTGGTTCATGATTAGACATAAGAAATAACTGTGGCAGTTTGAATAACTAAGGAGTGCTCTTGTTATAGTTGGGTTGTTATTGTCAAGTTCATAACTGTGAGTACTGATGATGCAATGGCGAAATTAGAGAAACTGGTGAGAAAGCTATGTAATCAGTGGTTGATAAGATAGCACGTTTAAGAGCAGAGAATACATTTGTGAATAATAAGCTAGTTGAGAAGGGTGAGGATTGGTACCGTTGAAATCGGTGGGCTGGATGTAGCTGTGGCAAATCTTGTTACTCCCTTTCTTAGTAGTTCGTAGGAGGAGGTGCTTCCATTACTGAAGGATCTCTTGTAATCGGCTAACATAGCGGTTGGTCAGACAAACCGTTTTTGCAGATAGCAAGATTGCGTTTGTCAGTAAAAGTGAGGTCATTTGTGTTATCACAAAGGCACTGGACTTTTTTTTATTATGGGTTTAGGGCGCACAACTGCTACGGTCATAAGCGCCCATTCCCGAATGTTAAATCAGCAGCAATGGGAGCGAAACTCAAAAAGGAGGGAAACTAGAAACAGAAGGAAATCTTAGAAAACTACTGTTGAAGGAGGGGGGGGGGGGTTCTTTTCCCCAGAAAAGATCTTCGAATGACCGATGTCATCTCACTGACACGGATAAACTCAAGGACGTGATCGGCTGAGCGAGTGTCATCTGCTAAAACGGAAGATATATCAGGCAACAGCTGTAAATGGGCGCGTAGCGGATTAAAATAGGGGCACTTAAGTAAAAGGTGTCTCACCGTCCACAGTTGAGAGCAGTGGGGACAAAGCGGGGGAGGATCGCCACCTAAAAGATGTCGATGGCTAAAAGGACAGTGCCCTATCCGGAGCCTAGTTAAAAGCCCGGGAGGAAGAGAGCCAAGCACAGGGAAGAGGTTTTGCGACCCATAATTTATTGTCGGGAAGTGTAGACCAATTTGTGTGCAATGAAAGAGCAACACGTCGACATAAAACGCTCTGCAGATCGGCAAAGGGAACCATGCGAACTGCGGGCCGAGGAAGAGAGACCACAGCCTTTGCCGCCACATCGGCTGCCTTGTTTCCGCGGATACCAACATGCCCTGGGATCCAGAGGAATGCCACAGAGACGGCCCTCAAGTGGAGCAAGTGGAGGCAGTCCTGAATCCCGTGGACCATAGGGCGGACGGGATGAAGAGTTTGGAGGTTGAGGAGAGAGCTGAGCGAATCCGAGCATATAATATACTGTAGCCGCTGTTGGCGACTGGTGTATTGGACAGCCTGGAGAACAGCGTAAAGCTCCGCAGTAAAAACCGAACACCGGTCGGGAAGCCGAAATATATTAGGTGTATCACCAACAATATAGGCACTCCCAACAACAGATGTGATTTTTGACCCGTCACTGTAAGCAAATGTGGCATCCTCCATTCGTACGCGTGGAGCAGGAAATGCCCGACGATAAACTAGGGGGGGAGCTGGGGTGTACTATCCTTGGGAAGCTGACACAGACCACGGAGCAGGCAGGTCCGGGGACGAAGCTAAGGCACCGCCGTACCCCCATTTGTCAAGGAAGTTTTAGGGAAGTGGAAGGAAAGAGAACGAAGCAGTTGACGGAAGCAGATTCCCGGTAGTAGTAGAGAGGAAGATCGGCCTACACACCCTAAATCCAAGGAGGCGTCGAAAAAAAGGGAATGGGTCGGATGAGCAGGCATGGAAGACAGATGACTAGCGTAACGACTCAGTGGGACAGCTCGCTGATTGGACAGCGGAGGTTCATCAGTCACAGCGTATCGGCTCTCCACGGGGCTGGTGTAAAAAGCTCCAGATGCTAAACGCAGTCCACGGTGGTGGACAGAGTCGAGACGCCGAAGAATAGATGGCCGTGCAGAGGAGTAAACTATGCTTCCATAGTCCAATTTCGAGCGCACTAAGGCGTGGTAGAGGCGGAGGAGGACCACTCTGTCCGCTCCCCAGGAGGCACCACCCAAAGCACAGAGCGTGTTGAGGGATCGCAGACAGCGGGCCGAAAGATATGAAACGTGGGAGGACCAGCACAGTTTTCTGTCAAACATAATGCCCAAGAATTTGGCGACGTCTGCGAACGGAAGGTCAACAGGGCCTAGACGTATGGAAGGCCGAGGAAACTTCGTACGACGCCAAAAATTTACACAGACGGTCTTACTGGGAGAAAAGCGGAAGCCGGTTTCGATGCTCCATGAGTGGAGGCGATCGAGACATCCTTGAAGACGTCGTTCAAGAAGGCTGGTCCGTTGAGAGCTGTAGTAGATCGCAAAATCGTCGACAAAGAGGGAACCCGAGACATCAGGAAGGAGATAATCCATAGTTGGATTTATGGCAATGGCAAACAGTACAACACTTAGCACGGAGCCCAGGGGCACCCTGTCTTCTTGGGAGAAAGTACGGGAGAGAGTAGTGTTAACCCGCACCTTAAATGTGCGCTCTGTCATAAATTGACGGATGAAAAGGGATAGCTGACCTCTAAAGCCCCAAGAGAACAGTGTGCGGAGGATGCCAGTCCTCCAGCAGGTATCGTATGCTCTCTCCAGATCAAAAAATACAGCTACCGTTTGGCGTTTCCTGAAAAAATGTTCATGACGTAAGTGGAGAGAGCAACAAGATGGTCAACTGCGGAACGATGCTTTCGGAAACTGCATTGGGCAGGTGTTAAAAAGTTTCGTAACTCCAGCCTCCAGCCTAAACGTGAATTCACCATACGCTCCAAAACCTTATATACACTACTCGTGAGAGAGATGGGGCGATGTTTGTCCTTTCCAGGTTTCGGAACAGGAATGACGATAGCTTCCCTCCATCTTCTGCGAAAGGTACTGTCGGTCCAAATTCCTTTATAAAGGCGAAGGAGGTAACGCAGACTACGGTATGATAAACGTAGCAACATTTGGACGTGGATGCCATCCTGTCCTGGGGCGGAAGAGCGAGAGGAAGAGAGTGCTTGGTGGAGCTTCCACATAGAGAAAACAATATTATAGCTTTCGCTATTTTGAGAGGAGAAAGCAAGAGGTCGCAATTCCACTGCTCGTTTCTTCGGGAGAAAGGCGGGCGGGTAATTTGAAGAGCTCGAAATCTCAGCAAAGTGTTGACCCAATGACTTAGAAATTGAAACTAGGTCCACTACAGTGTCATGCGTGATAGTTAGCACAGAGGTCGGGGAGAAACTAGAAGTGCCGGATAACCGTCGACTGCGGCCCCAAACTACAGATGAGGGAGTGAAGGTGTTAAAGGAACTGGTAAAGAAGTCCCAGCTTGCCTTCTTGCTATCGCAGATGGTGCGACGGCATCGCGCAAGTAACTGCTTATAGCGGATACAGGTGGCCAACGTAGGATGGTGGTGGCGTGGAAAACGCGAAAAGCACATCTCCGCTCGCATATTGCGTCACGGCACGCCTCGTTCCACCAAGGAACTGGGGGGGGGGGGGGGGGGTTGTCGTCGGGGCAAAGATCAGGTACGAGGTATTGAACGTTCCGCGGCTGTAAGAATAACTTCCATAACATGATTAACCTGATCGTCGATGCTAGGAAATTGACGGTCATCAAATGTTGCTAGAGAGGAAAAAAGTGTCCAATCGGCATGGGAAAACTTCCAGCGTCTTGGACGCATAGATAGCAGTTGTGGCTGTAATTGAAGGACATATGGAAAATGGTTACTCGAGTGTGTATCAGCAAGAGCGAATCATACAAAGCGCCGAGCTCGCCGAAAAGTACCGACCGAAAGCTCCAAATGAGAATAGGTTGACGTGGAGGCAGGCAAAAATGTAGGTTCCCCAGTGTTGAGGCAAACAAGATCCGCTTGGTGGAAGAGGTCAGTCAATAGGGAGCCTCGCGGACAAGGACGTGGAGATCCCCAAAGCAGGTGGTAGGCATTGAAGTCCCCAACCAGCAAATAGGGGGGCGGGAGCTGACCAAGGAGATAAAGGAGATTGGCTCTTGCCATTGGTGTGAACAACGGAACGTGTATGGTACAAAGAGAGAGGATGTAACCAGAAAGGAAAAGACGTACAGCGAATGGTCTGAATCAGAGGCTGAGACGGTTCTGCGACCGTGTGGGCTGCAGATTCCTCGACTTGCGCCATAGGGTGGTGGGGTTTCGGGTTCCGCTGGATAGGTCAGGAGTCCACTACACGCAACAAGCGGCTACACGGGTAGCAGGGGTTGTGTGGCGTGGGCTGGGCGGTTTTTTAGGTTAGATGGCCTCGGGCAAGTACAGAAAGGGCAACAGCCTCAACGGGTGCGGGGCAAAGTCAGGACATGCGGGGACCAAGCAGCAATCGGTATTGTAATTGTAAACTGTCGAAGCTGCGTTGGTAAAGTACCGGAACTTCAAGCGCTGATAGAAAGCACCGAAGCTGAAATCGTTATAGGTACAGAAAGCTGGCTGAAGCCAGAGATAAATTCTGCCGAAATTGTTACAAACGTACAGACGGTGTTTAGAAAGGATAGATTGCATGCAACCGGTGGTGGAGTGTTCGTTGCTGTTAGTAGTAGTTTATTCTGTAGTGAAGTAGAAGTGGATAGTTCCTGTGAATTATTATGGGTGGAGGTTACACTCAACAACCGAGCTAGGTTAATAATTGGCTCCTTTTACCGACCCCCCGACTCAGCAGCATTAGTGGCAGAACAGCTGAGAGAAAATTTGGAATACATTTCACATAAATTTTCTCAGCATGTTATAGTCTTAGGTGGAGATTTCAATTTACCAGATATAGACTGGGACACTCAGATGTTTAGGACGGGTGGTAGGGACAGAGCATCGAGTGACATTATACTGAGTGCACTATCCGAAAATTACCTCGAGCAATTAAACAGAGAACCGACTCGTGGAGATAACATCTTGGACCTACTGATAACAAACAGACCCGAACTTTTCGACTCTGTAAGCGCAGAACAGGGAATCAGTGATCATAAGGCCGTTGCAGCATCCCTGAATATGGAAGTTAATAGGAATATAAAAAAAGGGAGGAAGGTTTATCTGTTTAGCAAGAGTAATAGAAGGCAGATTTCAGGCTACGTAACAGATCAAAACGAAAATTTCTGTTCCGACACTGACAATGTTGAGTGTTTATGGAAAAAGTTCAAGGCAATCGTAAAATGCGTTTTAGACAGGTACGTGCCGAGTAAAACAGTGAGGGACGGGAAAAATCCACCGTGGTACAACAACAAAGTTAGGAAATTACTGCGAAAGCAAAGAGAGCTTCACTCTAAATTTAAACCTCTCAGACAAACAGAAGCTAAACGATGCCAAAGTTAGCGTAAGGAGGGCTATGCGTGAAGCGTTTAGTGAATTCGAAAGTAAAATACTAGGTACCGACTTGACAGAAAATCCTAGGAAGTTCTGGTCTTACGTTAAATCAGTAAGTGGCTCGAAACAGCATGTCCAGACACTCCGGGATGATGATGGCATTGAAACAGAGGATGACAAGCGTAAAGCTGAAATACTAAACACCTTTTTCCAAAGCTGTTTCACAGAGGAAGACCGCACTGCAGTTCCTTCTCTAAATCCTCGCACAATCAAAAAAATTGGTGACATCGAAATAAGTGTCCAAGGAATAGAAAAGCAACTGGAATCACTCAACAGAGGAAAGTCCACTGAACCTGACGGGATACCAATTCGATTCTACACAGAGTACGCGAAAGAACTTGCCCCCCTTCTAACAGCCGTGTACCGCAAGTCTCTAGAGGAACGGAAGGTTCTAAATGATTGGAAAAGAGCACAGGTAGTCCCAGTCTTCAAGAAGGGTCGTCGAGCAGATGCGCAAAACTATAGACCTATATCTCTGACGTCGATCTGTTGTAGAATTATAGAACATGTTTTTTGCTCGAGTATCATGTCGTTTTTGGAAACTCAGAATCTACTATGTAGGAATCAACATGGATTCCGGAAACAGCGATCGTGTGAGACCCAACTCGCTCTATTTGTTCATGAGACCTAGAAAATATTAGATACAGGCTCCCAGGTAGATGCTATTTTTCTTGACTTCCGGAAGGCGTTCGATACAGTTCCGCACTGTCGCCTGATAAACAAAGTAAGAGCCTACGGAATATCAGACCAGCTGTGTGGCTGGATTGAAGAGTTTTTAGCAAACAGAACACAGCATGTTGTTCTCAACGGAGAGACGTCTACAGACGTTAAAGTAACCTCTGGCGTGCCACAGGGGAGTGTTATGGGACCATTGCTTTTCACAATATATATAAATGACCTAGTAGATAGTGTCGGAAGTTCCATGCGGCTTTTCGCGGATGATGCTGTAGTATACAGAGAAGTTGCAGCATTAGAAAATTGTAGCGAAATGCAGGAAGATCTGCAGCGGATAGGCACTTGGTGCAGGGAGTGGCAACTGACCCTTAACGTAGACAACTGTAATGTATTGAGAATACATAGAAAGAAGGATCCTTTATTGTATGATTATATGATAGCGGAACAAACACTGGTAGCAGTTACTTCTGTAAAATATCTGGGAGTATGCATGCGGAACGATTTGAAGTGGAATGATCATATAAAATTAATTGTTGGTAAGGCGGGTACCAGGTTGAGATTCATTGGGAGAGTCCTTAGAAAATGTAGTCCATCAACAAAGGAGGTGGCTTACAAAACACTCGTTCGACCTATACTTGAGTATTGCTCATCAGTGTGGGATCCGTACCAGATCGGGTTGACGGAAGAGATAGAGAAGATCCAAAGAAGAGCGGCGCGTTTCGTCACAGGGTTATTTGGTAACCGTGATAGCGTTACGGAGATGTTTAACAAACTCCAGTGGCAGACTCTGCAAGAGAGGCGCTCTGCATCGCGGTGTAGCTTGCTCGCCAGGTTTCGAGAGGGTGCGTTTCTGGATGAGGTATCGAATATATTGCTTCCCCCTACTTATACCTCCCGAGGAGATCACGAATGTAAAATTAGAGAGATTAGAGCGCGCACTGAGGCTTTCAGACAGTCGTTCTTCCCGCGAACCATACGCGACTGGAACAGGAAAGGGAGGTAATGACAGTGGCACGTAAAGTGCCCTCCGCCACACACCCTTGGGTGGCTTGCGGAGTATAAATGTAGATGTAGATGTAGGTGTAGGTTTGTAAGGAACTGCTTCAGGAGATTGGGTGATAATGGACAGTATCATGGAGAAGAATTTTAAGTCCCACGTGTGCCGGAGTGCCATCAGCAGAGGGGAGATCAAACTGGACTGATTGGAAATGAGGGAAGACAAAGCGATCATGGATATGTAGGTTTGTTTCCTGAAGATAGAAGACGACCGGGGAGTACGATCGTAGGAGGATTGGTTGTTTGGGGGCAGCTCCTGCCACCAGTAATCGGCTGGTTGAGCGGCGGCCAGCAGTGCGTCTCGGCGACGCGGAAGACGGCCAAGGGCGGCTACCGCTGGGTGGCCCTGAAGGGAGACACGCTGTGACGGAGAAGGAGAGGAACTTTGTTTCTGTTTGTACTGTTCACGGATCTTCAGCTGGGTGCAGTCGTTTTCAAACCACGATATTTTGACAGTGTTCCTTGCCGCCATCTTCAGGTGATACCAGAAGAATGAGCGTCTCTGCTGAATCTCCTCCACTTTATACTGTGATCGCTACCCACCCTTAACCCCGCATAATGCCACATTTGGCGCTGCGTGGAGTGGTGGAGCGAAGGGGTGGGCTGCTGGTTACTGGATGCGAACTGTGGACCATCAGATGTTCTGTGGCATTCGTCTGGCGCGGAAGTCGCTTTAGGTTGGCGCTGTGCTTTTAGTTGGCTGAGTGCTGGGTTCCAGGCTTTGCTGAGGTTGAACCCGGCGTCTCTGTTGATCAGCCCATCAGATACACGTATTTCAATCGTCTTCTTCAGAACACAGTCCCAAAAAGACGAGGCCTGTCGTAAATCTTCCGTTTGCCGTAAAACTTCCGTTTTCGGCAGGCCTCGTCTTTATGGGACTGTGTTCTGAAGGAGGCGGTTGAAATACGTGTAGCTGATGGGCTGATCGACAGAGACGTCGGGTTCAAGCTCAGCAAAGCCTGGAACCCAGCACTCAGCCAACTAAAAGCACAGCGCCGACTCAAAGCGACTTCCACGCCAGACGAAGGCCACAGGACATCTGATGGTCCACAGTTCGCATCCAGTAGCCAGCAGCCCACCCCTTCGCTCCACCACTCCACACAGTGCCGCGTGCGGCATGACGCGGGGGAAGGAGTGGGGAGCGATCAGAGTATAAAGGGGAGGAGAGTCAGCGGAGACGCTCAGTCTACAGGTATCGCCTGAAGATGACGGCAAGGAACGCTGTCGAAATATCGTGGTTTGAAAACGACTGCACCCGGCTGGAGACCCAAGAACAGTACAAACAGTTAATTCTCCAGAAAAGCCTAAGATCGCACAACTATGTTTCTTATGAGCCTCCTTGGAAACAGGACGTTGAGAAAGAGGAATTGATGGCTGTGAGGTCAGGGTGCGTAAAAAATCTTCGCGAGTAGGCTCTTTTTTGGAAGTCCGGGCGTCCGATTTTGGGGCCTGTGATTTAGCAGGAGCCAATGAAGGGTGAGTCTTAGAGTGAGCAGGTGATAGTGGGGAGGTTGAAAGGGTGATCTTTGGGCTGGCCGATCTGACGACCGTGGGGCTAAAGGTGAGATCGCCAGTCCGCATGGCTACCTCCTTAGTAGGCTGAGGATATGCAAGGACAGTGGTATATTTAGCTGCTGGGATCACAGTGGGCTTTTTACTGGTGAATAACTTACGAGCAGCAAATATAGACACCTTTTCCTTCACTCGGATTTCCTGAATAATTTGTTCATCTTTGAAAATAGATCAATCTCCAGAGACAGCAGTGTGGCCGCCCATACAGTTGATGCAATGAGGGGATGGAACTGGACAATCACCCTCATGGGCATCCCTGCCACATGTAACGCATTTGGCCGGATTGGAACACAACTGGCTAGTATGATTAAACCGCTGACACCGATAGCAACGCATAGGGTTGGGGATATAAGGGCGAACTGAAATTATCTCATATCCTGCTTTAATGTTCGATGGAAGTTGAACTCTATCAAATATCAAGAAGAGAGGAAGGGGCGGTAACAAGTCCTTGTCAACCATTTTCATGACTCGATGTACAGTCGTTACGCCCTGGTCTCACACATGTAATTTTGAATGTCCTCGTTGGATAATCCGTCGAGTGAGTATGTATAAACCACCCCGCATGATGAATTTAAAGTACGGTCTGCTTCCACCCGGACAGAGAAGGTGTGTAGCAGTGTAGTTCGCAGCAATTTTAGTGCCTGTAGGGCACTGACTGTTTCTAACAAAAAGGTGCCATTTCGTAATCGGGAACAAGCCATTACAGGACCTGCACTTGTGTCGACACCTTTCTGAATAATGAAAGGGTTGACTGAGGAGAAGTCTTGACCTTCGTCAGACCGAGAAACAACTAGAAACTTTGACACTGATGGAAGAATTGTCCATGACTGAAACTCATCTAGCTTTCTCTTGCGGGCAGAAGTTGTAGAGGAAACCATTGCGAAAGTATCCCCAATGATTACCGGCATCTCCGATGGCGCGCTCCTTCCTCATGGGGGGCCCTCTCTGAGGGCAGTACCTCCTTAGGTAATTGTCCACACCTCCCGAGAAACTGACAGAGGGACCAATCGGCACGTTCGGAAGGTACCAGCTCGGGTAACCACTCCTCCCTGGCCTTTTCTAAGGGTACGTACATGTCCTACCTGTCTTCCCAGGGCGGGGAATTACGCGTTACCCTTTCACCAGCTACGTGTTGGAATGCGGGGGATAGCCTTTAGACACCCACAGGGAGGAAAGAAAGAGTAAGGGAGGAACAAATAATGGGAAAGAAGGGAGGTATCAAACGCGGCAGCGGTGAAGAGGGTAAAGGGAAAAGGCAAGGAAACGAAAAGGACAAAGGGAGGACAGAGACTTTCCAGCATAGAGAGCAAAGAAGAGAAACTACGTCTTACACTCAGAAGCGCCCGCTTCCGGACTTACACACAAAACATACTCCCAAAAAGAGTGTGAAGGGGAAGGGAAGGGGTGTGGGGAGTGTGGGGAAAGGAATGGGGAGAGGGAGGGATGTGGAAACGGAAGGTATGAAGACCAGAAAAGAAAGAGAGCTGCACCAGCTCAGGGTCACCACGCACGTATCCACAAAAGAGTTGTGGACCCCCTGGCGGGGCATGGCACTGGACAAGCTGAAACCATTTGAGGAGCTCAGACATGGTTCAGTGCACAGATATAATAAGCAGACGAGTGTGAAGCTTTTATGTGAACAGTCAAGTGTAATTAATTATACCATGAAGGATTTTACAGACAGGATTCTAAAACTTAATGTGCACACATATGAACTAATGCAGAATAGTGAGACAAACACTGTATTGTTACAGGAAGTCGAGCACAGGGTTCTTCTGATGGGTCTGTGTCTAGAAGGGTGCACTATCGGGCACCTAAGGCTGTGCATGCAGCAGCCAGGCTAGCAATGGAAATTGAGGAGACTGATGTTGCAACAGAAATAACATATCGACGAAACTCGTTTGCAGCGAACATAAAGTGCTTTAATTGTGGGTTTATGTGGCATGTGCAGAGGCGGTGCTGTCAACCACGGAATAATAGAGGTGGAATGAACTATTAGCAATTTTATGAGAACAACAGTATGGGTGATATGAACCAGCAGCAATATTTTGGGATATGCAGAGGTGGAAAGTGCTAAAATGGGTGTAGTAGGTGGCAACTATGTTTCTGTTGGCCTTCAGAGATTAAGTGGGTAAAAGGCAATGGTATCCAACACGTTATAATATGCCTGTGGTAGGGGATATATGGCCAATTGTTTCAATAATGGTAAATTTTCAATTGGAAGCAACCAATTTTAGACAAAATGTAGATGTGGTGTCTCATGTAAGCGAGGGCTACAGCATGATCCCTGTTTTAGACTTTAATTACAGCGTGATTCTGATGCAGAATATTCGATAATGTGCTGTGCAACTTACTGGGAAGATATTCTAACTAAGTTAAGCTACTGTTAATGTTGATCTGTCACGAGGAGAATCTTTTGTCGAAGGCAAACCATATAAACCATGCACAAATACAGTAAGGTGTAATTTCCATGAAGTAGTGCAACTAGGCACCAAGAAATTGTTTGACGTGAGCAGCAGTACCGGAAAACCAACCATTCCAAGGGGAATTCATACTGCAATGAGCGCTACAGTGAGACTACCTGTCAAAATATGGTGAATGGTAGTGATGCATGTGATTTCCTTGCGAGGATACTTTCGGGAGTATGTTTACTGGGAAACCTTAAGGGAACCGTTTTCGTAAGGACGCAGACATTTTCGTAAGATGACCTGTTTCTGAGGAAATATAAGAATGTCTGCGCATATATTCATCAAGAATATATGGCCGTCAGCCATACAATTTTTTATTATTTTCTATTTGTTTCGGTCTTAGCAACCAACATCATAAGAAGACTGTATCAATAAAAACGAACGAAAAATATGCACGCAGGATAAAACAAATATGTTGTCAAGTTGATCAAAGTAAACTTGTGGAAATATTTACCCTAGTACGAAAGTCACGCTGAACAGTTATTACTGACCCGTACTGCGCAAAACGCAGAACACGAAACGCTTTCTGCTGCCCCGACACCATTTTTACTAGAACTGAGGTGGGAGTAACTGCTGCTACCTAGCGGGAACCATGTAAAACTCCAGAGTCTGCTCCTTCCATCAGTACGTTGTTCACGCACATATCTCAGATAACGTAATAGTTATGATCATCTTAAATCGTATAATTGTTTTCGATACAACCTACATTTTGCAACCATGACTCATCAAAGTGATAGTTTCGGTAATACTGATACCTAACTGCACTTCCCTTCTTTGGAATTGGAATTACACTACCGACCATTAAAATTGCTACACCACGAAGATGACGTGCTACAGATGTGAAATTTAACCGACAGGAAGAAGATGCTGTGATATGCAAATGATTAGGTTTTCAGAGCATTCACACAAGGCTGGCGCCGGTGGCGACACCTACAACGTGCTGACATGAGGAAAGTTTCCAACCGATTTCTCACACACAAACAGCTGTTGACCGGCGTTGCCTGCTGAAATGTTGTTGTGATGCCTCGTGTAAGGAGGAGAAATGCGCACCATCACGTTTCCGACTTTGATAAAGGTCGGATTGTAGCCCATCGCGGTTGCGGTGTATCGTATCGCGACATTACTGCTCGCGTTGGTCGAGATCCAAGGACTGTTAGCAGAATATCGAATCGGAGGACTCAGGAGAGTAATACGGAACGTCGTGCTGGATCACAACGGCCTCGTATCACTAGCAGTCGAGATGACAGGCATCTTATCCGCATGGCTGTAACGGATCGTGCAGCCACGTCTCGATTCCTGAGTCAACAGATGGGGACGTTTGCAAGACAACAACCATCTGCACGAACAGTTCGACGACGTTTGCAGCAGCATGGACTATCAGCTCGGAGATCATGGCTGCGGTTACCCTTGCCGCTGCATCACAGGCAGGAGCGCCTGCGATCGCGTACTCAACGACGAACCTGGGTGCACGAATGGCAAAACGTCATTTTTTCGGACGAATCCAGGTTCTGTTTACGGCATCATGATGGTCGCATCCGTGTTTGGCGACATCGCGGTGAACGCACATTGGAAGCGTGTATTCGTCATCGCAATACTCGGAGTGATGGTATGGGGTGCCATTGGTTACACGTCTCGGTCACCTCTTGTTCGCATTGACGACACTTTGAACATTTCAGATGTGTTACGCTTCATTCGATCCCTGCGAAACCCTACATTTCAGCAGGATAATGCACGACCGCATGTTGCAGGTACCGTACGGGCCTTTCTGGATAGAGAAAATGTTCGACTGCTGCCCTGGCCAGCACATTCTCCAGATCTCTCATCAATTGAAAACGTCTGGTCAATGGTGGCCGAGCAACTGGCTCGTCACAATACGCCAGTCACTACTCTTGATGAACTGTTGTATCGTGTTGAAGCTGCATGGGCAGCCATCCAAGCTCTGTTTGACTCAATGACCAGGCGTATCAAGGCCAGAGGTGGTTGTTCTGGGTACTGATTTCTCAGGATCTATGCACCCAAACTGCGTGAAAATGTAACCACGTGACAGTACTTGTATAATATATATGTCCAATGAATACCCGTTTATCATCTGTATTTCTTCTTGGTGTAGCAATTTTAATGGCCAGTAGCGTATTATTTCGTCTCGAACTCTGACGGTATTTCGCCTGTCTCTTACATGGTGTGCACCAGATGGAAGTGTTTCGTCATAGCTGACCGTCCCAAGGACATCAGTTGTTTTGACGGAATGTCATCTGCTCCACGGGCCTTGTTTTAGGGTGATGGCACGCAGAACAAATTTGGAGGAGGAGAAGAGTACAAGATGTTCGATTAGTTGTCGTGACACCCAACGATCTACGTACCCCTGCGCGTAACAGGAGTCGATGCAGTCGTCAGCGACGAGGCAGCTGTGTTCCGTGGTGAACGCCTCGTCCCTGGGCGTATGTCCCGTGAGCCCCCGGATCACAGCCGGGGCGCCGGCGCACTGCTCCACGTCTGTGGGCGGCTGCACCAGGCTTGCGACCGCAGGCACCACGGCCAACAGCGCGTCGAGGTTCTCGCACGTCTCCAACAGCGAGTAAGCTCCTGCCAAACATCATTCGTACAACTTGAGACCTTAGCTTTTCCCGGCGTATCGAATGTTCAAATAACTTACGGGTTTGCTGCCGGGTGACGTCGTCGAACACCGCCGATATTTCGACAGGAGCACAAACTGCCATTCTCAAGGCACAAATGCAAGGAAGAAAAAATGTGCAAGCAAATTTAATACCTCGGTTCACAGAGGAGAAACAAGGAAGACACCACACACAGAACAAGTGTCAACACAAACAAAGATAACCAACATCAGAAATGTCGATAGTTATTATTAATCAACAGGTGAGGTAGCACTAATTCTGTCCCTCTGTTTTTTGATGAGAGACAGAGCCGGATTCCAAGCAGCATTTAAACAAAATCCACCATCTCTGTTAATAAGGTTGCTTGATAGTCTGATTTCAACAGCTTCCTTAATAACACTATCCCAATAGCTGCAATTCCATAGGATGCAATTTGCAGAACATTGCCTTGACACCGGTCATCCTATGGAATACAACAACACGGAGATTCTGGCTTGCACGTCCAGCTATTGGGATAGTGTTATTAAGGAAGCTGTTGAAATCAGACTATCAAGCAACCTTATTAACATAGATGGTGGATTTTGTTTAAATGCTGCTTGGAATCCGGCTCTGTCTCTCATCAAAAAACAGAGGGACAGAATTAGTGCTACCTCACCTGTTGATTAATAATAACTATCGATATTTCTGATGTTGCTTATCTTTGTTTGCGTTGGCACTTGTTCTGTGTGTGGTGTCTTCCTTGTTTCTCCTCTGTGAGCCGAGGTATTAAATTTGCTTGCACATTTTTTCTTCCTTGCATTTGTGCCTCGAGAATGGCACGGTGTGCTCCTGTCGGAATATCGGCGGTGTTCGACGACGTCACCCGGCAGCAAACCCGTAAGTTATTTGAACATTCGTCCAGCCTGAAATTTACACACTGTTCAGACAAGCTTTTATTCCCATGTTCTATTCTCACTGAAGCGCCGAAGAAACTGGTATAGGCATGCATATTCAAATACAGAGGCATGTAAACAGACAGAATACTGCGCTGCATTCGGCAACGCCTATATTAGGCAATAAGTGTCTGGCGCATTGTTAGATCAGTTAGTGCTCCTACAGTGGCAAGTGGTCGAGATTTAAATGAGTTTGAACGTGGTGTTACAGTCGGCGCACGAGCGATGGGACACGGCGGAGTACAACACCCCTCAGTGGAAAAGCACACAAAACTTCCAGAGGGCAGCCTTACCCGCTTTAGGATAGGCCAGCTAGGGATATAATGACAGCCAGGCTGTCGAAGTATTCTATCTGTGCCATCTACGTCGTTCTTACAATTATAATTCTTTTCGAGTTGCCATGGATTCAGTAAAATCTTGTAGTATACGCAGTCGTCAGTATCCTTTTCCTCAATGTAATTTACGTTATCGGGCATACTGACCACGTTACCACTAGCCTTTTCCATCAATGCACTTGAAACCAGCATAGACACTCGCCCCCTCTATATTTTCTCCGTCATTATAATTAGTGGAATTTTTAATAGCGATGGTTACGTTTAACTCATCGTTTTCTTGCTATACCTCATCATAGTATCTTTTTCGACTCCTTCACTTTCATTTGCAGTTTACATTCGCTTATAAAGTACAAAAATTTACGTATATCGGTCAGTTTGCCACTGTATTCACTGCACTTTCACATTTCACAATGACAAAAGTCTATGAAAACCAAAGTCATGCACCACTGTCCACTTACGACTTAACACTGAATTTACGCGCGGTGGCTAGCAGACTGGACTCGCTTGCGGGAGGACGACGGTTCAATCCCGCGTCCGGCCATCCTGATTTAGGTTTTCCGTGATTTCCCTAAATCGCTCCAGGCAAATGCCGGGATGGTTCCTTTGAAAGGGCGCGGCCGACTTCCTTCCCCATCCTTCCCTAATCCGATGAGACCGATGACCTCGCTGTCTGGTCTCCTCCCACAAAACAACCCCCCAACTGAATTTACGTACCTCTCACGCGATATGATGCGGAGCCGAGCTGAACGGTAAGTGGAGAACAGAATCTGAAATCGTATCACAGTGGCGTGAGGCAGGGAGTCGTTTCGATTCAACAATGAAACAGCGTGATGCCGCAGATAGAAAGTATAGAAGTCTCATGTTTGTTGTTTGTGCAGACCATTTCTGCAGTTCCTATATATATATATATATATATATATATATATATATATATATATATATATATATACCAAACTTTCAGCAAACTGGCGTTCAGATCGCTGTTACTAGGCGGATCTGACGTCTCGTTTGAGGACATTGTGACGGAAGTTTGTCTCGTAACACTGTCTCAGATTGTAAGATCCTACTCCCGAATAGTCGGATCCTGTCCCTACTAAGGTTGCACGACATTGCCTCGTATGATTTCATCACTCTTGCTGACGCAATGTACATGTAGCCTGGCTGCTACTGATCATTCCCGTGCGTAATACTTGGCTTAAACACGTGAAGGGAATGTATATATGCATTACAAGAACAGTGGAAAAAAAAGAAGGAAAAAAAGAAAGTGACAGACCACTGATCTCGTAAAACAGAGTTCGTGAGTTCGACCCTCACTGAAGGCATTCATTTTTTTTTTTCACTCTGCATCTGGGAGTAGGGCTGGCTGGAGCAGCAGCTAACACATGGCAGTAGTCCAATTGAAAGGGAAGTTC
Organism: Schistocerca cancellata; assembly: GCF_023864275.1. Taxonomy (NCBI): domain Eukaryota; kingdom Metazoa; phylum Arthropoda; class Insecta; order Orthoptera; family Acrididae; genus Schistocerca; species Schistocerca cancellata. Next base: position 200,269,430 of record NC_064631.1, on the reverse strand, counting down.
TGCAGCCTACAAAGAGTATTCGACTTCCCTTACAGGTTTTCAAAATTCGTGGGTGGAACAGTGCTCTTTATACATTTTGCAATATAATGACATGCTTGATGATGGCATTCGCTTGTGTGCCTCGCTATAGTGTGGGTGCCTGTTATCCATGTGAAAACTCGCAAGCAGAACCTACCACTATGGCGAGATCCGAAAGACCAGCAATTTCGATCGAGGTTTGGTCCCGGGTTCAGGCCTGGTTACTTCTTATATTCTAACTGACTCAGCTACAATCGTGTCACGAATTCTGTGTACTAAGTTTTAGACTGAAGCTCTAAAGAAACTCGTATATGCATCCATATTCAAATACAGAAATATGTAAGCATGTAGAATATGACGCTGCGATCGGCAGCGCCTGTATAAGACAACAGCGCCTGGCGCAGTTGTTATATCAGTTACTGCCGTAACAATGGCAGGTTACCAACATTTAAATGCATTTGAACGTGGTGTTGTGGTTGGCGCACGAGCGATTACACACGGTACCTCCGAGGTGGCGATGAAATGATAATTTTCCCGTACCACCATTTCAAGGGTGTACCGTTAATATCAGGAAACCGGTAAAGCATGGTATCTCCGACATCGCTGTGACCGGAAAAAGATCCTGCAAGAACGGGACCAACGACCACTGAAGAGAATGTTTCAACGTGGCAGAACTGCAAACCTTCCGCAAATTGCTGCAGATTTCCATGCTGGCCGCCAACAAGTGGCAGCAAGCGAACCATTCGACGAGACATCATCGATATGGGCTTTGAGAGCCTTAGACCTACTCGTGTATCCTTGATGACTGCACGACACAAACCTTCAGGCCTCGCCTGGGCCCGTCAATAGCAACATTGGACAGTTGACGACTGGAAACATGTTCCCGGTTTGGAAGAAAATGGTTCTGAGCACTATGGGACTTAACATCTGAGGTCATCAGTCCCCTAGAACTTAGAACTACTTACACCTAACCTAAGGACATCTCACACATCCATGCCCGAGGCAGGATTCGAACCTGCGACCGTAGCGGCACGCGGTTCCAGACTGAAGCGCCTAGGACCGCTCGGCCACACTGGCCGGCCTGGTTTGGAAGAGTCTCGTTTCAAGTTGTATCGATCGGATGGTCGTGTACGTGTATTGAGGCGACCTTATGAGTCCATGTACCCTGTGTGTCAGCAGGGGTCGGTTCAAGCTGGTGGAGGCTCTGCAATGGTGTGGGGCATGGGCAGCTGGAGTGATATGGGATCCCTGATACGTGTAGATACGACTCTGACAGGTGACACGTAAGCGTCCTGTCTGATCACCTGCATCCGTTCATGTCCGTTGTGCATTTCGACGAACTTGTGTAATTCCAGCAGGACAATGTGACACCTCACACGTCCAGAATTGCTAGAGAGTGGCTCTAGGAACACTCTTCCGAGTTTAAACACTTCCGCTGGCATCCAAACTCCCCATACATGAACATTATTGAACGTATCTGGGATGCAGTGCAATGTGCTGTTCAGAAGAGACTCCGCGTACTCTTACGGATTTATGGACAGCCCTGCAGGATTCATAGTGTCTCCCACTGCACTAGATACTAGAGATTCTTGCCCTCCATTCACATATGGTGCATACTGTAATTAGTGAGCCATGTGTATTCCATACTGGGGCTGCTCACTTATATCGGTAGTAGCCAATTGCAGCAAATATTTCTAGCCTGCTACTGGGCGACAGAAGGATACCTACCCACAAGGGTCAGAGAGGCAGCCCCTAGTGGCAACATATGGTCGTGCGCAGCATACTCATGCTCGTGAGCAAAATTGTGTGTAGTTCACAGTCCAATGTTTCCGTGGTTGTGTTTACATCCCTGTGGGCTGAGCATCACTTATAGTCAGCACCCTGACATGCTGTCTGTGTGTGTGTGTGTGTGTGTGTGTGTGTGTGTGTGTGTGTGTGTGTGTGTGAGTGAGTGAGTGTGGTGTTGACACCGAAACGCCACTTGGAATACGAACTGTCAGCCACTTAACCATTTGAAAGAAGCAAAGTTGTATTAGGAATCCTCCAGGCTGTGGATTTTATGGTGAGAGCCCATTTACAGCCAAGGATAGCAATTTGGAATTTCTGTATCTCCAGCATGCTGACTTTGGAATGGATCCGCAACTTCTTAGTGATGATGATAACGATTATATGGTTCAAATGGCTCTGAGCACTATCGGCCTTAACATCTAATGTCATCAGTCCCCTAGAACTTAGAACTACTTAAACCTAACTAACCTAAGGACATCACACACATCCATGCCCGAGGCAGGATTCGAACCTGCGACCATAGCGGTCGCGTGGTTCCAGACTGAAGCGCCTAGAACCTCTCGGCCACTCCAGCCGGCATAACGATTATAAAACCATCTTAAGTTGTAGAAGAAGAAATTTATTTACTGCTGATTGATTCCTGACTGCTTGTCCATTTGAAATCACCCATAAAGTCTTGCTTTACATTAGTCATAAAAGTGGAAAAATGCCCTTCAAATCATTAAGTGCGATAGCAGATAACATGCCCTCTACATCTGCTCATTGCTTACTGGCAGAGTGCTCTGAGATTATCTTGGTCGTGAGTTTATCTAATGAGCAAGCATCTGAACTCTGTTCCTTATGATCATGTACCTTACGGTAGGTGGCATTGCCATGCTGTAAACTGATAAAGATGGACTTCTGACTGCAGGCAGGTATCATTATGAAAGCGAAAAATCAGGATGCCATGATGGTGTGCATATTCTAATACAATATTGAGAATTTCATGGTGATTCACATATCTATATACATATATTATATACGTAAACACAGCTAACTTTAAAATAGAAAAACTTCACGCTCGTAACCAATACAGAGACTTTGGACAGATCATATTTATGGATCGACTGACTCACTTGGTATGTTCTGTAATCTATTAAATAATTTCATATGAATTCCCTCTTCTTGTATATTCACAGGAGAATCCGTCAGAAGTTGGCCAAAGAGAGAGAGAACACAGTCAGAATTGCTGCCAAATTTATTCAAGATGGCGTCGATAGGTATGGCAACAGCAGATTGATGATGTCGCAGATGATGTCATGGTATCCCCTGTCTTCTCGCCCCTACCCCTCCCTCCCACCACCCTCCCCTCGTTTTCCCTCTCCCCTCCCCCACTTGCGAATTGGCGAGAAAATCTAAGTCTATGCTGAGCAGTTGGTGTGGAAGGATCTCTTTAATTCATCATTTGTTGGTATGTGCAGCTGTTATCTTGTTGGAAGAATTTTCTTGCATTCACAATGCCGCCAGAAACTGGCAGGAAAAGCTTAGGAAGGAGCAAGAATTATCCCGTTGCGTCAAATAACAACTACATGCCCTAATTACACTGCTACAGATCGTCAGTCTATATCAGTTAGAAAAATCGTACACATCTGTATGGACAGCTGCAGATGAAAAAGATGTGGCAAAGATCATGAAGCGATACCCCAACGTAGCTAAAAACCTCACCTTAACTCCACCTACTGCTCATAAAAAATCGTAAACATCCACTTGTACAGCTACAGATCCAAACATATTGCAAATATCGTGAAATACATTAAGCCAACTCTCCTAAACCTCACCTGCAGATCATAACAACAAACACTACATACCGCATACAGAGTGTGTATACCACAAAAAGATATCTGGCAGCACCTTCCAAGAGAGGAGCATAAAAATTTATTCATGCACACATCTAACACATGTGGGAGCACATGGTTTGCAGCTGGCATGCCCCCAGCCCCGTACCAGAGCATGTCCATTCATCACAGCGTCCAGCAGCCTACCGCCATGTACCCGAGCCAGGAGACAGCAAGTGACTCAGTGCAGCGCCTCAAGCGGCCACACCTTGAACTACCACAGTATCTGGACTGCAAGTGTGCCCCACCCAGCAGCCTGTTCGCTAATGACTAAAGCCTCACGCAGACTAGAGATGGGGGATCCGCTCTTGAACTAATGCATAGAGTTGCATCTATCAAAGGAGTGAACAACCAGTGATTCAGAAAAAAAGAACGGTAGCTCCAAACGTTTCCCACGGCATAGAGAGAGAGAGAGAGAGGGAGAGAGAGAGAGAGACGGAGCATATCAGCAGCGCCTCTGCTGGTCAGAGCACAGTGCACACCACACAACACAGCCAGCGCCGGCCTCTGCCCTGCTTCTACCTTGGCTGCCTGCATTGTGCAGTGCCCCATTGGATTTTGTGTTTCACATATGCCGTGCCATCTCTGTGCGTCGTCTGCCTCCTGCAGTGTCTGGCACAGCGTAACTTCGCATCGCACTCTGTCGGCGATCGTTTCAGTCGCACGTCCTGCCCTCTGGGCAGTTGATGCGAGCAACAGGACAGAGAGCCACCTAGCGGATAACATAGGAACTACTTGCAACAACCTGCTCGCAAGGGAACGGACGATTTGTCTCGGAGCGGGTGAGTTCACCGCTCCCCCCCACCCTCGGAACTCGCCCGCTCAACGCTCGCCCCACCGTCTCGACTCTAGCCAGAGCGTTGAGAAAAGCGACTCAGGTGTCACTCTGGTCTCTGCGGTCTCAGCTCATGCAGTAATACAGCTCGCGGCTCGACCTGCTCGACTCAGCGCCTCTGCATCGGAGTTCGTCTCTACTGGATATTGTTCTTCGTAGTAATACCGCTATGTATATTACATTATTATGTTATGTATACATCAATTGTTTTTATTTTATTTTTCTTTCTTTAAACTGATTAGATTAGGTTCCTGACGACTCCTCTTACTATAGGATTTTTATTATGGACACTCGAATTTACGCTTTAATTACGAGTGAACCGATAAACGTATCGCAAAATGTGATACACCAATATTTTCCTTGTTTTATTCTGCGTAAGGCTATATGCAGCACTTTCGTTTTACAGTCAAATTTATATTTTTTTTTCTTATTCTGGTACGGATTTTGCGGTTTTAGGCGTCTTCGGAAGGAAACGTTCACTTTAAAAATATATGGCTTGCGATGTATTTGTATGAGGTTAATGAAATTTTAATACATTATAGCCAAATATATTGTTAATGTAAATCTCAAGTTACAACATTTTCCGATCACCCAAAAAACCACAATAGTGCAAAATAAATCAATAATCCAAAACTTTGTCATATCGTGGAAATTTCAATAAACAATACAAAATTCTTACTCATTATCTGTGCTACTTCATAATAGGATCAAATAAGATCAAAATACAGGTATAGTACTGGAATAAACCAAGTTTAAAGGGCAATGTGCCTTCCATTTATTTTCTATTGTAAATGAGTGGTGAGTCATGAAAAAGAGCTAATTCATTTCAGGGAGTGAACAGTTCTGATCCAATCTCTGAAAAGAACAGTTTTGCCCATCTCTAACGCAGACACGCAGGCGGAAGAGGCTCTTGAGGAAATAGGCGGCCACCTCTGTTTGCGGGGCTCGTAATATCCCAGGGAACTTTTTGCTAGCGGCGGCTTCTTATGCTGCTGACTGGCAACTCTGGAACATCAGTGGGTCATCAGTACACTGACTGACTGAACTGGAGAGAAACGATGCATCTAAAACGTTACGAACTTAGTGCTTTCTGCGTTGTCACAAAGGCCATCAAGCGCATTTCACAGAACAAATTCCAAGGAAGTCTCTGGTTTGTACAAATGTGTCTTCACACAGAGACCACCTCCAAATCATTACATGTAAAAAAATTCCGTCTGCCAGCGGCCTTGCAGTGGCAGTCTTTACACAAGCAGGTTCTTTGAGAGTGATTCATAAACATTTGTCAGTTTACCCAGCGTCCCATTCTTCTTGGAAGGACAGAGCGCTTAGATAACAGGACCAACAACAGACGAAGTACTTCCTGGAAGGGCACGTCCACTCTTAAATGCCGCTGGCCGCCTGAAACAACAACAAGGTATGACGCACTTCCTGTCTTTGCACCTGCAAAGAGAAACTTTTTGAGATGTGTTTTTCTGTTGTTCACGAAGTCGGTCTTTCCGGAGTATCTCAAAAATACCTGATTCTTCAGTTTCTCATAACGTATTTGTTGATCTAACAGCCCGCGAGCGTACTGCCAGTTCATAGTGTTTAAGGGACACAACATTTAGCCTGTCAGACATGTCGAGATCGTCAGGTGCGCTGACGAACTGAGTGCCTGAGGCGGCCGATTAATATCCCATACCTGTGCAAGCTGCTCCCTTCATGGTCCGCACCCGCAGCCACGCGTTGTTGGTGGCGGAGACTCTAGCGAAGGAGTCTGTTATAGTGTCGTTATAAGTTTGGCGGCCGAAGACTTCCGGCATAGGAAGTCAGCCTCGTTCTGCCAACGGCCTTGTCAAAGAGGGCGGAGGAGCGGATGGAGGTTCAGGGCACTCTCTTGTCCTAGGGGTGGGAAATTGTCCCAAAAGGCGGAAGAATCAGCAATTATCAACGACATGAGGATGCAGAAGGCAATGGAAAGCACTGCATTAAAGACACGTAACGTGTATCCACAGGACTTGTGGCCTGTAATTGAAGAAGTGTCATGATGATCTCTCCATTGGCAAAAGATTCCGGAATAGTCCCCCATTCGGATGTCCGGGAGGGGACTGCCAAGGGGGAGGTTACCACCAGAAAAAGATTGAATAATCTACGAAAGGTCGGGGCGTGGAATGTCAGAAGCTTGAACGTGGTAGGGAAACTAGAAAATCTGAAAAGGGAAATTCAAAGGCTCAATCTAGATATAGTATGGGTCAGTGAAGTGAAGTGGAAGGAAGACAAGGATTTCTGGTCAGACGAGTATCGGGTAATATAAACAGCAGCAGAAAATGGTATAACGGGTGTAGGATTCGTTATGAATAGGAAGGTAGGGCAGAGGGTGTGTTACTGTGAACAGTTCAGTGACTGGGTTGTTCTAATCAGAATCGATAGCAGACCAACACCGACAGCGATAGTTCAGGTATACATGCCGACGTCGCAAGCTGAAGATGAACAGATACAGAAAGTGTATGAGGATATTGAAAGGGTAATGCAGTATGTAAAGGGGGACGAAAATCTAATAGTCATGGGCGACTGGAATGCAGTTGTAGGGGAAGGAGTAGAAGAAAAGGTTACAGGAGAATATGGGCTTGGGACAAGGAATGAAAGAGGAGAAAGACTAATTGAGTTCTGTAACAAGTTTCAGGCAGTAATAGCGAATACCCTGTTCAAGAATCACAAGAGGAGGAGGTATACTTGGAAAAGGCCGGGAGATACGGGAAGATTTCAATTAGATTACATCATGGTCAGACAGAGATTCCGAAATCAGATACTGGATTGTAAGGCGTACCCAGGAGCAGATATAGACTCAGATCACAATATAGTGGTGATGAAGAGTAGGCTGAAGTTCAAGGCATTAGTCAGGAAGAATCAATACGCAAAGAAGTGGGATACGGAAGTACTAAGGAATGACGAGATACGTTTGAAGTTCTCTAACGCTATAGATACAGCAATAAGGAATAGCGCAGTAGGCAGTACAGTTGAAGAGGAATGAACATCTCTAAAAAGGGCCATCACAGAAGTTGGGAAGAAAAACATAGGTACAAAGAAGGTAGCTGCGAAGAAACCATGGGTAACAGAAGAAATACTTCAGTTGATTGATGAAAGGAGGAAGTACAAACATGTTCCGGGAAAATCAGGAATACAGAAATACAAGTCGCTGAGGAATGAAATGAATAGGAAGTGCAGGGAAGCTAAGACGAAATGGCTGCAGGTAAAATGTGAAGACATCGAAAAAGATATGATTGTCGGAAGGACAGACTCAGCATACAGGAAAGTCAAAACAACCTTTGGTGACATTAAAAGCAACGGTGGTAACATTAGGAGTGCAACGGGAATTCCACTGTTAAATGCAGAGGAGAGAGCAGATAGGTGGAAAGAATACATTGAAAGCCTCTATGAGGGTGAAGATTTGTCTGATGTGATAGAAGAAGAAACAGGAGTCGATTTAGAAGAGATAGGGGATCCAGTATTAGAATCGGAATTTAAAAGAGCTTTGGAGGACTTACGGTCAAATAAGGCAGAAGGGATAGATAACATTCCATCAGAATTTCTAAAATCATTGGGGGAAGTGGCAACAAAACGACTATTCACGTTGGTGTGTAGAATATATGAGTCTGGCGACATACCATCTGACTTTCGGAAAAGCATCCTCCACACAATTCCGAAGACGGCGAGAGCTGGCAAGTGCGAGAATTATCGCACAATCAGCTTAACAGCTCATGCATCGAAGCTGATTACAAGAATAATATACAGAAGAATGGAAAAGAAAATTGAGAATGCGCTAGGAGACGATCAGTTTGGCTTTAGGAAAAGTAAAGGGACGAGAGAGGCAATTCTGACGTTACGGCAAATAATGGAAGCAAGGCTAAAGAAAAATCAAGACACTTTCATAGGATTTGTCAACCTGGAAAAAGCGTTCGACAATATAAAATGGTGCAAGCTGTTCGAGATTCTGAAAAAAGTAGGGGTAAGCTATAGGGAGAGACGGGTCATATACAATATGTACAACAACCAAGAGGGAATAATAAGAGTGGACGATCAAGAACTAAGTGCTCGTATTAAGAAGGGTGTAAGACAAGGCTGTAGCCTTTCGCCCCTACTCTTCAATCTGTACATCGAGGAAGCAATGATGGAAATAAAAGAAAGGTTCAGAAGTGGAATTAAAATACAAGGTGAAAGGATATCAATGATACGATTCGCTGATGACATTGCTATCCTGAGTGAAAGTGAAGAAGAATTAAATGATCTGCTGAACGGAATGAACAGTCTAATGAGTACACAGTATGGTTTGAGAGTAAATCGGAGAAAGACGAAGGTAATGAGAAGTAGTAGAAATGAGAACAGCGAGAAACTTAACATCAGGATTGATGGTCACGAAGTCAATGAAGTTAAGGAATTCTGCTACCTAGGCAGTAAAATAACCAATGACGGACGGAGCAAGGAGGACATCAAAAGCAGACTCGCTATGGCAAAAAAGGCATTTCTGGCCAAGAGAAGTCTACTAATATCAAATACCGGCCTTAATTGGAGGAGGAAATTTCTGAGGATGTACGTATGGAAGTGAAACATGGACTGTGGGAAAACTGGAACAGAAGAGAATCGAAGCATTTGAGATGTGGTGCTATAGACGAATGTTGAAAAGTAGGTGGACTGATAAGGTAAGGAATGAGGAGGTTCTACGCAGAATCGGAGAGGAAAGGAATATGTGGAAAACATAAGGAGAAGGGACAGGATGATAGGACATCTGCTAAGACATAAGGGAATGACTTCCATGGTACTAGAGGGAGCTGTAGAGGGCAAAAACTGTAGAGGAAGACAGAGATTGGAATACGTCAAGCAAATAATTGAGGACGTAGGTTGCAAGTGCTGCTCTGAGATGAAGAGGTTAGCACAGGAAAGGAATTCGTGGAGGGCCGCATCAGACCAGTCAGTAGACTGATGACCAAAAAAAAAAAAAAAAGTTTTGTCTCCACCCTGATCGCCAATAGTTTTGTTTGCTGAGGGTCTCCTTAATTAAACGCATTGATGGTTCCCAAGCCCTGCTAAGATTACAGCCGCAATCTCCGTTGATGAGATCGTCCCTGGTGCTAATTTCTGTGGTCTCATAGACGTAGCTGTCCGAGTATTTGGAAGTTGGTACCAATATCCTGGTACGATCGAATTCCATCAAGTGATTCTTGGACAAACAGTGCTCTGCGATGACCGACTTGTTGGGACACATCAGTCGAACGTGCCTCTGGTGTTCTCGGCAAGGACCTTCGACGGTGCGCACTGTCTGTCCAATATATGTCTTCCCACATTGACAGGGGATCTAGTATATGCCTAGTGAGGCAGACTCCTCTGCATCTGAATTGGTGCACGCACTGCGTACTAGGGTTCTCAGAAGTCACTCCTTGTGAAGGGTGGCGGCAGCTGTCTGCATGCAAATACAGGTCAGTGTGGGTTTTCTTCCGTGGCCCAGGATACAGTCAGCTCTTCACATGACCATGTAATGGTATTGTTCCTTCTGTTTCGGTCTACATAGTGAATTTGTCCGCAGCCCATGGTCTCGCGCTCGCGTCCTCGCTTCCCTAGCACGGGGTCCCGGGTTCGATTCCCGGGGGGTCAGGAATTGTCACCTGCCTCGAGATGACTGGGTGTTTGTGTTGTCCTCATCATTTCATCATCATTCATGAACGTGGCGAGATTCGACTGAGCAAAGGTTGGGAATTTGTACGGGTGCTGATAACCGCGCAGTTGAGTGCCCCACAAACCAAACATCATCATCATCATCCATAGTGAATTTGATGTTGGGATGTGTGGACTTCAAATGTGTAAGGAACTGAAGGAAAGAGTCCGTTCCATGGGGCCAGATGATGAACGTGTCTTCCATATTACGTAAAAAAAAACACATTGGTTTCCATTTGGATGACGACAGGGCTTCCTCCTCGAAATTCAGCGTATATAGATTCGCGAGCACAGGTGAGAGCGAACCGCCAACTGCGACTCCTCCAGCTTGTTCGTAGTATTCTCCATCAAACAGAAAATGCGTGGAGGTCAGGACATGCCTGAAATGGTCGGTGGTCTTCTCGTCAAATTTCTGACCAATAAGCTCTGGTGATTCTCGTAGAAGTATCCTGGTGGATAACGAAGCGACGTCAAAACTCACCAGGAATCTGAGTCTTTAACTCTGAAGTTGTTGATGCACTTCACAAAATCCACAGAATCAAAGATACGATGAGTGCATTTATCCACAAAAGGCTTGGTTCTTTCTTCAGGTACTTTGCCGGCAAATTTGTAGGTGCCCTAATTTTTCCACGGGACGCAACGGCACACAATCTTTGTGAACTTTACGGAAATGTCCAAATGTGTGTGAAATCTTATGGGACTTAACTGCTAAGGTCATCAGTCCCTAAGCTTACACACTACTTAACCTAAATTATCCTAAGGACAAACACACACACCCATGCCCAAGGGAGGATTCGAACCTCCGCCGGGACCAGCCACACAGTCCATGACTGCAGCGCCCTAGACCGCTCGGCTAATCCCACGCGGCGAACTTTACGGAGTCCATAAAGTCGTGGTGGTACAGGTCCCTGAGATAAAAAATTCATGGTGACCCCTCTGATAAATCCGTGCCCTTGAGAGGAGACCTAGTTTTGTTCTCCACCTCTTCGAGGGGCCAGCGTTGACCTTCCTGTGGGTCTCGTCATCTAGCAGGCTCTGCATCTTTTTAGTGTAATCCCAGTGGGAAAGAACAACAGTAGCGTTGCCTTTGTTAGCAGGTAAAACAAAAATCTTAGGGCACTCTCTGAGGTCACGAATAGCCTACCTCTCTCTGCTAATGTTCATTTTTATAGGCTTAGTTCTCGTCGGAGCATGACATGTTTCATACCGTACATTTTCAGTTGCTTGAAGCAGTAGTAGCGCCACAATTTGTTCAACTGCGCTGACGACGTCCATGCTTGATGTGAACTTAGGGTTGGTAGCAAAGGTAAGACCCTTCTCCAAAACTGAAACTGCATTGTCAGTCAGCCCCTTGTCAGTCAGATTGATGACTGTCTTGCATGGGGCCTCCACTGGTAGCCTTACTAAGAGCGGAATCGGCTGCCACCAGGGTAACACCGTGAGTCCAATCCCAGGTCCAGAAATTATAATGATCAGCCAGTTGCGAATATAGTCTAAATGGATCGTGAAAGTTGTACTCAATGCTCCGGCGGGTAAAGTGCACTTTCTCACATATCAAAGCAAGGCTGACCCGCTTCTTAATTCTCTTGGCTGCTGCAGAATCGATGTGACGCGTGACCTTAGCAAAATTCGGCAGAACCTGCTGCGCACAACATCTCTTCAGAAACGCAAGAGGACTCAGGAAATGCCGTCTTTGGCGGCGGAGCTTGCCGAAGTTATTCACGCTGCGATGCATCTCCTCCTTATAAAAATGTAGGATGAAGGGGTAGGGGATATTAGTGAGCTGTGTCCCCTAGAAAACCTTCCTGTAGAATGAGTCTGCTTCAAGAGATTGCTCAACTTGTCCAGCATCCTATTCTTCTCGGAGCACCGGAGCGCTTAAAAGTCACTGAGGAAATACTAGGATATTCATCCTGTCTTCCCATGTTCAAACCATTAAGCATATTTCCCAGAATGACTAGAAAGGCAGAAGAACGCTCTTCCCTTGTTAATAACCTGTCTGCAGACCACCCCATCCCAGACACGTATGAGCCTGCAAACCAAAGTTTTCCCCAGGATACCGCATTCCTATTGGTTCCCATGAAAGTAGTGGACAGCACTTTAATATATATAAACCCCAATGCCTGCATCATCATCCTCATTCTGCACTTGTCTGAAGTCATATTTGTTGGTTTATGCTCAGTCTTGTTGATCCACGAGGAAGTGCTCGGCAGCAGCAAATACCAGCAGTACCAGTGGCATCGGTAAATGGCTAGGATAGTCTGAGTTCTTGGAGGAATTGACATACTACGAAGTTTTTTATGTACTTAATTTTGTTTTAGTCAGTAAATTCAAATTTTGTAGTACTGAACATGTTTGCTAGTAGCACACAACAATTCTTATTGTTTTTGTTGCTGCTGCAGCATATATACATCAGATGATGGCTGGACTCAGTTGTAAACTAAAGGCAAAAAGGTAGTAAGCCAATGAGTCTGGGGATGGTGCTGCACAGTTACCAGAATACTTGGAGGATTCTCCAGCAGCAGTTCAACCATCACAGCAGTCATCTAGGTAGATATTCTCGATAAAAGAATTTCCACATATTTTAGCAGCTGTGTGCGTTCTAATTTCGTAGTACTGAGTGCTTTGACATGTGCTAATAATATACAATAACTCTTTGTGTTGTTGCTATAGCATTTATTCCTGAAATGCTGGCCGATCTCGATCGGCAGCAGGAGAGTGAAATATGGCAACAGCATGCCAATGAGTCTGGGGGTAGGATTGTACAAAACCCCTAGAATAGTTGGAGCAGCCTCCAGCGTCAATTCAACTGTCACCACAGTCATGTAAGTGCATATGAAGGTTTCAGTAGTTTGTAGTGCTGATATTTTTGTGTGAATCTCTTTTTAAAACAATGTGATATGTAGCTGTAGGTGATGTGGGAAGCTGGACCTCTGACTCCATGCTGACCCCGACATGGAGATGCCAGAGTGGGTGGAGCATATGGAGCGGGAACTGCAACTATGTGAACGTCACAACGTAGGGTCAGAGATGCTGGAGCTGGTGGAAGTCATTCCTGACGACCTTGGGGCAGAGTGATATAGATAATTTATATATTCATCCTGCTTATTCTTTATTTTTATATTAGCTCATACACTACTGGCCATTAAAATTGCTACACCACGCTGATGGCGTGCTACAGACGCGAAATTTAACCGACAGCGAGAAGATGCTGTCATATACAAATGATTAGCTTTTCAGAGCATTCACACAAGGTTGGCGCCGGTGGCGACACCTACAAAGTGCTGACATGAGGAAAGTTTCCAACTGATTTCTCATACATAAACAGCAGTTGACCGCCGTTGCCTGGTGAAACGTTGTTGTGATGCCTCGTGTAAGGAGGAGAAATGCGTACCATCACGTTTCCAACTTTGATAAAGGTCAGACTGTAGCCTATCGCGATTTCGGTTTATCGTATCGCGACATTGCTGCTCGCGTTGGTCGAGATCCAATGACTGTTAGCAGAATATGGAATTGGTGGGTTCAGAAGGGTAATACCGAATGCCGTGCTGGATCCCAACGGCCACGCATCACTAGCAGTCGAGATGACAGGCATCTTATCCGCATGGCTGTAACGGATCGTGCAGCCACGTCTCGATCCCTGACTCAACAGATGGGGACGTTTGCAAGATAACAACCATCTGCACGAACAGTTCAACGACGTTTGCAGCAGCATGGACTATCAGCTCTGAGACCATGGCTGCGGTTACCCTTGACGCTGCATCACAGACAGGAGCGCCTGCGATGGTGCACTCGACGACGAACCTGGGTGCACCAATGGCAAAACGTCATTTTTTCGGATAAATCCAGGTTCTGTTTACAGCATCATGATGGTCGCATCCGTGTTTGGCAACATCGCGGTGAACGCACATTGGAAGCGTGTATTTGTCATCGCCATACTGGCGTCTCACCCGGCGTGATGGTATGGGGTGCCATTGGTTACTCGTCTCGGTCACCTCTTGTTCGCATTGACGGCACTTTGAACAGTCGACGTTACATTTCAGATGTGTTACGACTATGTGGCTCTACCCTTCATTCGATCCCTGCGAAATCCCACATTTCAGCAGGATAATGCACGACCGCATGTTGCAGGTCTTGTACGAGCCTTTCTGGATACAGAAAATGTTCGACTGCTGCCCTGGCCAGCACATTCTCCAGACCTCTCACCAACTGAAAACGTCTGGTCAATGGTGGCCGAGCAACTGGCTCGTCACAATACGCCAGTCACTACTATTGATGAACTGTGGTATCATGTTGAAGTATCATGGGGAGCTGTACCTGTACACTCCATCCAAGCTCTGTCTGACTCAATGCCCAGGCGTCTCAAGGCCGTTATTACGCCCAGAGGTGGTTGTTCTGGGTACTGATTTCTCAGGATCTATGCACCCAAATTGCGTGTAAATGTAATCACATGTCAGTTCTAGTATAATATGTTTGTCCAATGAAAACCCGTTTATCATCTGCGATTTTAATGGCCAGTAGTGTATAATCAGTGTTCTTTCTTTGAAGCGGACAAGCTTCTTCAACGCTTTTTTTGGAGCAGTGCACATAATCCGTGTTCTTTCTTTGAAGCTGATTAGGTTAATCAATGTCTAGAAATTTGCACTTATTTTTTCGTTTTTCTTTCTCTAAGTCAGCGAGTTGAATGCGTTTAGGGGGCCACTCCACCAAACCACCACGACACTTTGCAATGGCCCTGGTGCTTGGACTGGTGAAGACATCATCAAAACGCAGTCCTGTCAGGCATGCTTCGCCCATAGCAGGATGGGTCTCGTTGCTGCACAGGCAGCCATCATAACTGCCTCCCCCCCCCCCCCATTACCACCACCACCACCACCTCCATCTCCACTGCCACACCTGTGTCATCACTCTGCCAGCTGTAGGCTGCAAATGGCCGACAGGCTTCCACCCATCCAGTCATTAGGACGCCACTACCAACTGAATCAGGGCTGGGAGTCACCGACACATCTCATCCCCCCATAATGGCAGCCATATCTGCAACCTGGATGCTCCTTCTGGCCTGATGCATCGCGTGAGTAGGCTCCAACTAACCGCCAGTGACCTCACAAGGATGTTGCACCATGCTGAATACCTCCTATTAGTGGCGGACACTGTAATTTAATTGTGGCATTGCGTTACTGAGTCAAAGTGATTGAGGATGCATTTGAGGAAAGCATCTCGTTTACTCACATAGAAAACCCAACTGGAGAATGAAGAGATCCAATTAGCTTTCTGAAAGCACGCCTCTCTGTGCAGGAAACGGAACAGAGGTGCAGTTCTATATTGTGAGCCGACACCCCCCCCCCCCCTGAACAAGGACTCTGGTGTTGAAGAGAGAAACATTGTATGTATTTGAGGGGAAAATGGCATGGTAGAGCAGAGCACCTCAGCCACTAAGTCGTTTCATGATTTCACCTCGAGTGCTCTACAGGCCAAGTTTTCCGAAATGGAAATAATTAGAGGGTCAGGTAAAACACACAGATGAGTACTACACCTCGATATACACTCACATGTCTTTGGTCCCATAAATGTAGGGTACAGCTACATCAAACTTCCGAAGGATATAGCAATCAAGCATGCATATATTAATGTCAAAAATTAAAATCATAGGTTTTGTTTTTCAAGGTCAATCCTGGCTTGCAAGAGAAATTATAAGACAAATCCACAGCGTACATCTCAATACGGAAGAGATAATGATTCTTGTAGATTTTATGACTTCGATGTTGTTGAGTTCCCTGTTAAGATCCACGATATACCTAAATTTGAGACTCAGAAAATTGGCTCATGTTTATGGTTATGGCCAGTAGAAAGAAAAATGCAGTCAGACGAGCAGAACAAACGGGATAAACATAAAGTCTATGGACACTTCATTTCTGCGATTTTACAGGTTAGTGTAGACTGCTGCTGTTCTCTGAGGGTAATACGCATCACTAAACATGGATCAAAGACATGTACTGCCTACTTTCCTCCTAACTGAATAATCATAATGGTAGAATGTATTATTGCCTTAGTGTTTGAATCTGTTTTCCACAAGCGAGTCATTAGCATAGTATCTTGTAGATTGTTCTACCAAGAAACTGGATTGTTTTGAAATGCACACTGAGCAAAATAAGTTCTTAACGTTTAAGAATATCCGCCATCAGGAGCGATGTCCATTTGTAACGTATTCTGAACTCAGTGAGGAAAATAAATTTCTAATGTTTAAGAGGGCCCATCATCAGGAGCGATGTCCCTTGGCAGTGTATGCTGAATTAAGTGCCTCCTCACTCCTGTGACCTGCTGCGAAGGCGAGACTAAAGGCTTAAACAGCACCTTCACATAAAAACGCTTACCATATGCTATAGTGTACCAGGTCTTAACCACCACAAATCATTTGTTAGGGACAATTCTGTGATTTGGCTGCTAGCTGAGGTCGAAAAACTTTCTTGGGAGGTCGATAAGCTTTACAGCAGCAGCACTCTCATGACTAAGTCGAAGGAGAGTAATGATTAGTCCGATGGTGTAGATGACTGTCGTATATTTGTGCTGTTAAAAATAACAGCGTAAACTCCTCGCAAGGACTACTGCTGTCTAATGAGAATGTTCCGTGGTGCCACTCACAGTGCATGCAACTTTAAATATAAATTACTCTGTCACAAACACGTCTTTTTTCACAATTTGAGCGGATTTGATGCCCACTTTTGTCTTGAGCAGTTGGCTGAATTCGGTATGAAGAATTATTATGATAATTTCCCACCTAAGAGTCTAGAAAAATACATTGCATTCTCCAAATGAATGACGCCAAGAATTATGCTCCACCTCCTATACTCACTAAGTTTTACCTAGGCACCACTCCAGATACTTGTTGAAAATCTGCCTCAGGATGATACGTACATCACACCAAGTACATATCCCCATGACGTCAAGTTTCAGCTTGTGATAATGAAGGGGGTAGTCCTCCGTCCAGGGATTTCCATTTGAGTTCTGGAAGCATCTCCTAATACCTACTTGTTGTTCAAACCTACCGATAACAAATACAGCAGCCCGCCTCTGAATTACTTCAATGTCCTCCTTCAATCTGACCTGGTACGGATCCCAAGCATTGGAGCAGTACTCAAGAGTAGGTCGCAAGAGCGTCCTACATGCGCCCTGTTTTACAACTGAACCACTCTTTCCTAAAATTCTCCCAATAAACTGAAGCTGACCATTTACCTTCCGTACTACAGTTCTCACATGCTGGTTCCATTTCATGTCATTCAGTAACCTTACATCCACATATTTTAACGTACTGACTGTGCCAGTCAAGAAACCAGTAATACTGTAACCGAACATTGAAGGTTAGTTCTTCCTACTCATCCGCATTCACTTACATTTTTCCACATTTAGAGCGAGCTTCCATTTATGACACCAACTAGAAATTTTGTGTAAGTCATCTTGTACCTTCCTACAGTCACTCAACTTCAACTCCTTACCATACTACCACAGCATCATCAGCAAACAACTGCGTATTGTGCCCACGCTGTATACCAAATCATTTATGTGTATAGGGAACAACAGCAGTCCTATCACAGGTCCCTGGGGCACTCCTGATGACACCCTTGTCTCTGACGAACACTTGCCGTCAAGGACAACATGCTGGATTCTGTTGTTTAAGAAGTCTTCGGACCACTCTCATGTCTGCGAACTTATGCCACATACTCGTACCTTCATTAACAGCCTGCAATAGGGCAACGTGTCAAATGCTTTCTGGAAATCTAGAAATGCGGAATCTGCCTGTTGTCCTTCATCCATAGCTCACAGTATATCATGTGAGAAAAGGGCAAGCTGAGTATCTCATGCTTTCTAAAACGATGCTATTCGTGGACATAAGCTTCTCAATCTCATATTGCTTTGAAGTCAGTGTGTGGAAAAATCTGTCTGCCACTAGGGAACATAAAATATCTAAATTTACTATTCACGGCACTGGATGCGGATGTTGATGATGTTGATTTGAAGTGAGGAGTGGTCAATATCATGATGATCAGCGCTCTGGCGAAAAGTCAGTGTGCCAATGTCCTGGGTGGGGATGAAGGCTGTCCGACATGTGGAGCAATTCATAGTGTACTAAAGTCTGCCTCCATTCCCCACCAATTTAGGGATGAGGCCCGACAGTTCACAAAATTTCAGCACTCTTGTAACACTGGAATCAGTATCGGCGAGAATGGTGGGCAGATCTCAATTGAGATTGAGGGTTGCCCTAATATCATTAGACAGAACACACATTACCAAAATATGCTGAACTGGCACACCAAAAATTTCAGAGAGTGGTAGAGCCTCCCACCAGAGGAGGTAGTCATGTGTTAACGGGCTATGTCCGATCCACAGCCTGGTAAGCAGAACCTCCTTCCAGCAGTGTGGCTGACATGAAGTCTGCCATGCCTGTGTAGTCGATATGAGCGATCGCAGTTTGTTTCCTGTCATCTGAAATCATTCATTCTCCCACTGTTTCATGATGCTTCTGTCAGAAAACGAGATGATGGCGTGCAGTGCGATGAGACATTGACAGACAGCACCACCCCGATATGCTTCCTTGGAGGTTTCGTCGGCCATGTCGTTTCCCTGTATCCCTATGTGGCCAGGTACCCAGCAAAAGATTACCTCCTTCCCACGGTGTTGGAGCTGCTGTAAGGAATCATGGATGAACTGAATCAGCTGGTCTAATGGATGCATTTGATGAAATGCTTGTGGTGCAGTAAGCGAGTTGGAACAGACAAGAAACCTCCTACCGTTACATCTGTGATTCCTCTACAGTGCCATCAGAATGTCATATAACTCCACATTGTAAATTGTTTCAGACGATGCACTTTGAAAACCCTGTCAGGAAAAACAGCAGAACAACTGTGGACATTGTGGACATTCTCTTGCTGGGATCCACCGGTATAAACAATGATAAAACCGTTTTCGCCCATTTTAAATACATACTGCAAGTTGTATACCAGATTAATTTTTTACAAGTTTTCTTGTACTATGTCAAGCTTAAAATCTCAAAAGCCATTATATTTGTCATAGAATTTTGTACATTTCAGATGCTATATAATCTTCCTCTAGTACAGGCAACAAAACTTTACACTTGTCCATGGAAGCGACTTCGCTCAGTGGTCGCCTGTTACTGTGGACCAGTGCATGCATATTTAATGGAATCACCACAAATGGTTGATTTCAACACGCATACGTTACTTGTTTCCCCATATATAGGAAAAATCTTATTGAGATCTCTACCTGGTAACGTTAGCGAAGCTTTTATAATTCGTAGTTTTATTCAGTTATGTGTGACAGAAAAATAACGAGAAGAGAGACACTGTGTTGTCAACAAAGACTCCGGTACCATTAAACTATTCTATTTCCAGCTTAGTTACCATAGGAATACGTAGACGAGATTAGGTTGTACTTACAGTCAGTCATTCGATGTCGATGAATTGTAGGTGTTATGCCTCTGAATTTCTTTGTCAGTCCATGTATACTATGCATGGCTATCAATTTCCTCCTGTATGTTAGTGTGCTAATTTTCTCGTAGTGGTACCTCTCTACCTAGCCAGCGATGGGTAGAAAAATACACGGTCTTATAACTAATGGATCGGAGCTGTTGAAGCGTGATTGGACTTCGAGAGAATTGGAAGGGTCAGCAAATTGGCGGGGGACATCTCTTACTCGTCGATATCAGATGGATTCAAGTGCTTTACGTCGAAGAATGGAAGATTCGTGAGAATACGACAACTAAGCGATACTGTGACGAAAGAAGAGTTGCGACGTGAGCTCTACACAGTTTCTTCAAAGAACTGTGGGAAAACATATTACAGCCTCTCACATAGGTCTCGTGAAGTGACTGTAATGAGAAAGTTAGGGGCTAATACGAAGGTTTCTACGACAGCCAGCAGCAGCCGAAGTTCCGTCTTTTGCACCAGGTTCCATTTCCACACTTTCTTTTTTCTGTTAATTTCCAGATTCAGTTTATTGTTTGATTGTTAGATTATGCGATATTTTGGACGCTGTTTTATGTCTGCAGCCCAGGCAGCGCAATAATCCAATCTCTAACGCTTAAATCAACTGGTGGGAAGTAATTCACACGCAGTACTGGCGATCGCTCGTTTAAAGTCAGAGTATGTGACACTGCACTTGGATCTCGACTGGTGAATGGATGCTTGCTGCATCTCCTTATGTATCCTTTGTCGTCAACTTCAGGAGCAACACGATGCATAGATGAACACATAGATAGCTATTGAAGTCTTGATAGCGTTGAAAATTGTAGAACACATTCTTCTGCTGGTGAAGTATCGTAATTCTTCCAAATGCTGTAGGTCACCTAAAGAGTCGAAATAGTAGTCGTTATTTGTAATTTGAGATCAAGACTGGTGTTAAACATGGAGATGGATTGTCACCATTGTTGTTCAATATGGCACTGGACGAAGTGATCACGCAGTGGAGAGGAATAAACGAGGAAATGGGAATACCAAAGACCCATGTGGGTGACAAAATGCACAACAGGGCTCAAGTGGACTGCCTAGCCTTTGCAGACGACATAGCAGTAGTAAGTGAGACGGAAGAAGACGCAAAGACACAACTCGACAACTTAAGTAAGGTAGCCAGAAAGGTGGGACTGAGGATCGCCTCTAACAAGACAAAGACATTAAATACCACTGCAGACTGGGAAACACCGGAAGGCACTGCGCAAATGGTGGACAAATTTAAATACCTGGGAGAATTTACAACAGGAAGGAACAGGAGCAAGGAGGGAATAACAGAGAGGATAAAGAAGATGAGGTCAGCCTTCTGCATGACGAGAGAGATATACAATAAAAAGAATATATCCACAGAGGCAAAGATAAGTCACTACAAGGCAACGGTGAGGACTGCAGTATTATATGCTGCGGAGACGATGACACTAGGAAGAAATGGAGCAGAATAACTAGAGAAAGAAGAGAGAAAAATACTAGATCCCAAAAGAGGAGGAGAGAGGTGGATGCGAAGACCTAGGGAAGACTTGTACTGGAACATGAGAACAATATTCGGGGAAATCAGATTCAAAAGGGCAAGGTTTTCTGGACATGTAGTTAGGATAAGTATAGATAGAATGACGAAGAGAGTGTGGGTAACAACAGGAAGGACAAGGGGAAAGACAGGAACCTAGTGGGTTGTTGAACTTCGGAAGGACTGTTTGGAAGTGGGGATCAAGGTCGAAGGAAAGGAAAATTGGAGGAATAAATGTACACCGAGCAATATGCCGGAGATCAACGACAGAGAATAATACAGGAAAAAATTAGTCACCAGTGGAGCCGACAGGAGAAAAGGACATTGAAGATCTCGGAAGAAGAGCGGGAGAGAGGAAGAGAAAGAATGAAGAGGTTCTGGGAGAAGAGGAAGATGCAGTCCACGAAGGGGCTACCCGTGGTGCTACAGAGGCTGTAAGAAGAAGAATTTTTTTTAACATAAGCTACCTAGTGAGTTCCAGGTCCTCCAGCAACATATAAATTTACAATTTATCATTCTCAGGATTTC
Organism: Schistocerca cancellata; assembly: GCF_023864275.1. Classification (NCBI taxonomy): domain Eukaryota; kingdom Metazoa; phylum Arthropoda; class Insecta; order Orthoptera; family Acrididae; genus Schistocerca; species Schistocerca cancellata. The sequence continues at coordinate 200,247,680 of NC_064631.1, read as the reverse complement.
CACATTTTCCACGGTAATGTATCTTGCATAATTACACCGCAGAACCTTGTAATGTTGAATGTATTTCTAACAAACCTAAGCTGATCAATATATGTAAGCGTCCTATCTAATAGGATCGCTAAGGGCCTTTTTTTATGAAGAGATCTAGCAGATTCTTGTATGGTTTTAAGTACAGTCCTTTTCCGATGTCTGATGCTACCATCATGCAGTTAGGCCTTCTCGTTTCCTTTAGTTGTTCCTCGGAGTTCTGTGCGTTCTTGACTGTCCTGCCAATAGCGGCAGCACCATCAGCCCGTGAACCCACCGCTGGGAGGCCTACGAGGGCAGGAATGAAGAAGGGAATAATTCCACCTGAGGTCTTGAGTACTGGTAGAACCCCCGATGCTTTTATCAGTCTTCTCCCTCTTTTATGCTTCAAAGTGCTTTTTGCTGCACACATAGCTGCCAAGATAAATTTTTTTACACACCTTTGTTCCGTCTTCTTCTTCTTCATCATTATCGTCTTTTTCTTCTTTAATGCACGATGTGTGACATTCATAACTTGGTTGAAATTCACCCCCAAACCTAACTTAATTTTACCACAATGGTTTTATGAACTGCAAATGCTACAATGCGCTAACCTGTACCAATATCTCTTCTCGCATATACTACCTCAGCTATATCAGCTAAAATTCGACCTGCAGTGTGACGTCCTGGGAGATCTTCATTTGCTGCACATGCAGTGTCGTGTTCCTTACACACCTCATCGAGAAGATTAATCCTTTAATTACCACATGCCAACCGTTTTTAAGGCTATGTTGTAGGTCCACAGTAGTTATCTCTGGCAATGTGTAATTCGACCAGTAGTTTGTTGAGAATACGACCACCATCACCACCACCACCACCACCACCTCTAATGAGTCACCTATCGTGCATGTTATGGTTCTGTGTGGCTGTAGTCTGTGCACCCCATTATACAGAAAATAGTTGGCTTCACTCCAACTGTTTTGTGTTGGAGCAAAACAAAGTCATTTAACTACTGCTTCATTTCTACGACATCATATGATCCTCTCTATGAGAAGGACATGCGGTTTTGAGCTTTTCTGCATTTTCTCTATGTAAAATCATCCTGCAGTTTCAGTACCACTGCTGTATTTTAAGATGTAGGTTCTGGGATTTGTTCTCTGTATTTTGGAAACTGTAAATATCGAACTTGATTGTTTAGTAGGTATTCCTTCTCAAATGTTGTCTTTCGTTTTGAAATACATGCTAAATCACCGATATTCAGTTTCTGTTTTCATTCATCCATCATCTTAATATGCTTGTGATAATGTCTCCTACATATGGTATACAAACATCGACTGGTCTCATTTTTATTGTGTGATGTTCGGTTCAATTATACTGTACGATTATTTGTTGTAGGATATCTGTCCGTTTGTAGGGACCAAGACGGTTAAGGGCATTCACATTTGAGCTTTCAGTGTTCAGTTCAGGAGTTCAACGATACTTACGTTTAGATGGATGAATGTTGGATAGTGGAGTATTCCATACCGCTTCATCACAGTTTTGAAATAACCATTTTAAACTGTCCACTGTGATCTGTTTAAAGCAGCGATTCATTCCTATCTGCAGCTATCGCTCAAATACTTCTGCAACATCTCCCCCATTTTTATTTTTACCAGTAATGCACAGGCGAATTTACAGTACGTGTCAATGACCATTCACACATGAATATTCCGTCATATCTATAAGATCCTCTACCCCATAAGTCATGCAAACCTTTAATTATAACTTGTCTATGAGGGTAGGTTTTGAACGTCGGTTTGTGTAGTTATCGAACTACCGTCTCCACACTTATTCGATGATATCTCCCTCTCTAAGCTAGGAAAATTATTGAAACGACTTCATTCGAATGAGATGTATTACCAGCGGCAGCTGATGCCATAAGCAGTTGTACCTGGTCTTTTAACTCACTGGGATCATCATAATGTATGCACAGGGGGAATCGGTTGTTCACTCTTTTATGCTGAACGTCGAAATCAAAGCAGTACGAAATACAAATCCATTACAAAACCTATATTAGATGCACAACAAAGTAGCAGTGAGGGTTTTTTAGTCACCCAGCAGCTTTTTATGTACATTTGCAAATGTAATATTACACCATACATTTCCAGATCTTTCGGTGAATAATTTATGATTTTTGAGGGTCCTAAAAAAATAAGGCTAAGCAGACCATGCGTTCTTTGAAATTCTCTGTCACTGATCTGTATTTTGTTACCTGTTGAAACTTGCAGGCTGCATTCTGGCGTCATATATTCTGTCTTCATAGCATAGCTGTGACACTAAATGAAATCGTCAATGGCATCGCTGTCATTGTGTAATTTTGCTGAGTCAGTAACTGAGCTCAGGGTTTCTACTAGTGTTCCCTCCCACTCCAAATGTCCTGGCAGTCCTTCGCCAGGCGAGACGTCCGAGTTTTTGCTTTCTCGTAAAGATAAGTTACTTAGATCGTAATAACAGTTAGTTTAGTACCTTTAATAGCAAGATTTAAAAACGGTCTGATACACGTTTTTAATGAGTAATTTGCATCACTTTCCTTTACGAATTAGTCCAGAACAGATGTTAAGGTTGGGTTGTAAAAGTATATTTGTTTACGTTTTGGAACAATTAACTTAAAAAATCCACCCAGTTGTTCTGTTTTTCTTTCCAACAATTTAATTTGAGCATGTCCTTTCACTGTTAAGTTCATGTATTCGGAAAATAGCGTAAATCTTAATTTGTTGGATTTATAATCTTTTGCACTAGTCGCTTGTTTACGTGCAGTTTGTTGGCGTACAATAAAGTTACATTCTGTTGTGATTAAGATATTTTAAAGGATGCTGCAGTTGAGTGAGTGTTAACTTCTTGTTGTAAGCGGAAATAAATAACTTTTTGCGTTACATCATACACCTGAATCGCTAACCTGTATTACATCATACACCTGAACTGCTAACCTGTAGGTCTAATTTTTGCTGCTCATAATTAACGAATATTCGTATAGCGTAAAGTGTGTTAAGTGATTTAATTCTAGTTATAAGCGTGTAATCTGTATTGCAATGTGGATGTTACAGTAAGATAGTCAAAGAGGGAATGGTATGTAAAGACTGTGGATTGGAATGTCACTGAGTTGACTGTGGTGGGGAACTGAATGGAGAACACAATGATGATGTCCCTTGGAAGTGCAGGCTTTGCGAAAAAGACAAGAGAATCGCTGGGCAAGAGGCAAAGATTTGTGCCCTTCAGGCTCAATTAGATCACGCAAAATTTGAACTAGATAGGTTGACGGGGTAAAAAGATCTTGGGAACTGGGTAAAGGTAACAAGCAATGTGAGAAAGGAGAACAGCTCTTCAGCTTCATCTACATTTGAGCTAACAGTACTGAATAAACTTGACTTGTTACATGAAGTAGGAGGAAAAGAGCCTCATCCAGCTGTGTGTCACACTAGGGTACAGCAGACTTCTAGCAAGAAACTCTATGTAGGACGGTACCGAAAGAGAGCAGGAAGCAAAGAGTCCTGCTGATAGACAGTAGGTGTCTGAGGGGTGTATGCCAGTTGGTACAGGACGAATTGTGGACAGGGTGCCAGGTCACAATTATTGTTAACTCTAGTGACATCGTTAGCCAGGTGACAGCAGACGTTGAAACTTTGTGCAAAGGTTCTTGCAAAGAGGATAAGGTTATTATGTTTGGTGGAGCAGGGAACATCCTAACTACGAACAGTAATTACAGCATTACAGGTAACCTGGACGAAATAGGAGTAGCAACTACACAAACAAATGTGGGTTTTGTGGAGATCCTGCAGCACCATGACCAGCCCTGGATAAACAATGATGTGGGCTGTGGGAACACTGACTTGAGCAGGCTGCTGCTGACTGGAGAGAAATCTCATATGAGATTGCTACAGTTGGGAGATGGGAATATACTAGACATGTCCTACAACTGAACTGGAGAGGGAAAGATAGGTTGCTGAGTTTCCTGCAGATAATAGATACGGGGCCACCATCTCACACAGGAAGATCCCTGTGGTTAGTGGGGTCAGCGGACCACGTTTTTTTAAGTTGGAATCAGGATTCAGGCACCCTGTTTTGAAAGCAGTAAAGAAAAAAACAGAAGAGCCCCAAAAGATGGTAAATAATGCACAGAAAAGTAAAGTTAGCACATTTCACCAAAATATTAGAGGAATGAGTAACGAGGTAGAAGAGCTTCTTGTCTATCTTTTCAGAGTCTCTAAATTTTCCAAACAGACATCCTGTTCCGTCTGAGAACCACATAACCACAGGGTTGGGTAAGTTACGTATAGAAGATTACACTATTGCAGATTACGCACGCAGAACTAATGTGTGTGTTTTAATGTATCTAACATCTCCTAATCCCACAAGTTCAAAAACACGTAGACAAGTAGATTTGGTAGTGATCAGCACATAGAAGCGTTTCCTCGTGAGTTAATTATGAAAAATAGTTCACTTTTAATTGTTACTGTTCATAGATCCCCACTGGAAAATTCTGAACCATTTATGTGGAATCGGGATTCCTTACTGCGCTGTCAAACAGCAGCAAGCAGTTAATAGTCTGTGGCGACTTCAAAGTAGATTTTCTAAAGAAATCTGATAAGAAAATGATGTGAAACCCTAATTTGTGTTGTACAATTTGGTATCAGTAGTTAACTTTCCAGCAACGGCTGTATAAAGACAGTAGGACCCTAACTGATGTTTTCTTTGGTGATGCTTAAACTAAGAAAATAACTTGTGAAAGGAAAAGAAAAAGGTATCTTTTGGCAAAAACTAATAGGGATCCTGCAGTAGTCACACACTACAAAAACTACTCAAAATTTCTAAGAAAAATTATTAAAAAACGAAGAACATGCAAATAATTTCAGAACTCAGTATTTCCGACGACAGGCTTGAGGCTATATGGAATGTAGTGAGACGAGAGACAGGACAGACAGCCATAAAACAAGACAACTTCGCTGTTGAACTGAATGGGAGTGCTGTAAATGATGAGTCACAGGTAAAAAATGCATTTAAGCATCATTTCTTAAATATAGTAGAGAGCACAGGGACAAACAGTTCAAGAGCAAAATCACATCATTACATTGAAATTTAACTCTCATAAAATTCAATCACATGAATGTATCACCAACTTCTCCTACTGTAATTAAGAAAATTATACATTCTACCCAAAATAAAAGCTCATCTGGTTAGGGTGGTGTTTCCAATAGAGTACTAAAAATCTGTTCCCATACAATAAGCCCAGTCTTATCTAAAATATGTAGTGTATCACTGACTAAAGACATTTTTCCAGAGGGATTGAAATACGCCATTATTAAGTCCCTCTTTAAGAAAGATGATTTAGAGATGTCAATAACTACCGACCCATTTCACTGCTGACATTATTTTCCAAAATTTTTGATAAGACAATGTATGCTAAAATATTATCTCACCTTATCAACAATAGTATTCTTATCAAATCAGAGTTTGGTTTTCAGAAGGTTACTCTATTGAGATGTGTTTTACAAATTAACTCACCAGATATTATAAGCAAGAAATAGTAAAATAGCGCCAGCTAGTATTTTATGTCGCCTATCAAAGGCATTTGACTGTGCAAATCACAGTATTCTTCTAGATAAGTTGACGCTTTATGGGATTGATGGCATAGCCAACCAATGGATAATGTAACATCTAACCAAAAGAAAGCAGGAAGACCCATTTATAGACGAGTTGTCACAGCGATACACAGTCGTAAAGGAACACACCAATCCAAGTTGTTGAAACAAAATCAATGCTTGAAGTTTCCGATGACACTCTTGCTGTAGCACTGGAAACTCTGGAACAAATTCACAATGAGTTTGATAGTGAGCAGATTCTGCAAGGAATAAAAATGTAGCTTAGCTATTACGTGCAACAGATTGAGTGTGGACGTTGTTGCTACGTTGGCAGCCAAAGGAATCCTTCAGTTGATAAATAAATTGGACTTCAGTGATTCGTTAGCCTGTACGTCAGTTATAATCCAATACTTCATGACCATTTGTGTCTCAGTCACAAGATGTGAGAAAATGTTTTCTGAACTGAAACTAATAAAAAATTATCTTCGGTCTACAGCGAATCATAAACGACTAGCGAATATGTCCATGTTATCAATATTGAAAGAAACAGATTTCAACGACGTTCCTGAGAATTTCATTAAAATAAGGGCACAAACCAGGTCCTACAGTGATGTCAATAATAACCCAAATTTCGACCGCTCCCACTGCCAAGCTGTTAATGCAACAAACCCCCCCCCCCATACAGCGACCCGGACTGGATTACCGGTACTGCTGGGTCTTTTTCTTTGACAGAACTACACCAGGGCGCAGACAACCTAGTGCTGCGAATTGAGGAGCTAACCGGTGCAAGGTCTGAATCCAATGATGAATCACTGAGGAAGACATGGCGGTCGGTCGAATGAAGAGCCTAAGAGCCTAAGAGAAAGCCTAAACACGGAGTTAACTAAGTCTTTTTTTAACTACTATCTAGTACTTAAGTTACGAAACTAAGTGATATTCTTACTGTACTAGTTTTGTTTCCAGGCTATAAAATAAGAGATAATTTTCTTATTATACTCTTCATTATTTCTTTGCACTCTGCCTGATGATTGCTGTGATAACTGCTTATTCGTATTTTGAGTTGTTTACTTATACCTTTACATATGCGTACTACAGTTACGAGAGATCCAGTACATACATTAACAATTTTCGTAATTTTATCCTTCTTTTAATGTGTGTAAGGACGTTGATGCCCTATCCGTTGAGCACCCGTAAACTCCAAAAGAAACAAACACATACACACACCAGTACATACATTACAAATATTTAATTTTTCATCAGCCATTCCATCTACATCACTCACGTTTTAGAAAATGAGCACTACACGTAGATTCATTTCTAAGCTGACCGGTGGCCTACTTTAGTTGCTCCACCGCGGGCCTCCGACGGCCTTAGTCCGCCACTACAGCTTACGATGGACCCATAGAGTCGGAAATGCATAGTGTAATTTAGCAAAAACGAAAAAATTCTGACTGAAGGTGTTTATATTCATACTTCCTGTGCACTGAATAAAGTCATAGGTGCAAAACATAGATATAATTAAAAATATATCTTCTCTGCACTGTATCGACAGATTGCCGACTGTTAAGTCCCAACAGGCAGAATACCCTTCGCCATTTTCTCTTAAGACACGGAACTTCCCGCTTACGTATTGTAGTGGACTGACAAGACAGCCAGTCCACAGTGACGGGTAACCGAAAGGCACGCGTTTAATTCACGCAGGCTTGCTTAAGTCTGAAACAGGGTACGTAATGAATGCTATAAAGAAAAGTACGTAGCTGCTGGAATACTTAACTTCAATCCATCATTTGTATACAGCATTCTTGATGATACAAGTGAGGCGCTCTCTTGAAATGGTTAATGGCGCCTTGCTAGGTCGTAGCCATGGACTTAGCTGAAGGCTATTCTAACTGTCTCTCGGCAAATGAGAGAAAGGCTTCGTCAGTGTAGTCGCTAGCAAAGTCGTCCGTACAACTGGGGCGAGTCCTAGTACGTCTCTCTAGACCTGCTGTGTGGTGGCGCTCGGTCTGTAATTACTGACAGTGGCGACACGCGGGTCCGACATGTACTAATGGACCGCGGCCGATTTAAAGCTACCACCTAGCAAGTGTGGTGTCTGGCGGTGACACCACACGTATCACAGCACATGCAGCGGCGCAGTGCAATTGCGCGACGATCGGAATTTATACATTTCTTTCACACACGCTGTAATTCTTACTGACGTATTACATACTTACAGCCTTTGCTCATCACTACATTCACTCTGTATTGCCATATATTGTAATATCTGAATCTCCATAATTATGTAAAACATGTAATTACAGAAAATACATAAAGGAACGATTATGACAAGGTACATAAAGATCTCCCCAAGAACATTCTGGGTAACGTAAAAACTATCTACGCCATTTGGCAAATGTGTGACTTCCACCTGTTCTCACAAATATGGAAAACGGTTTGAGCTCATTTACATCCTGTCCAAATCGTACTACATGATATGTCCTCACTCACAAAAGGCGGGACAAAATCCGTTGACCTAAATAGTAGAAAGTGAAGTGCAGTTTCCACATAATATAGCCCTCCATCCTCAAGCTGAGAAGGCTTTATGCTATTTCGTAATAGCGCGTTCAAGCCAAGCTGCCAGTCAGTAGTTCTTAATTGTATGCTGGATAAGAGTCGTGTGAATCCATACTGTACGAGAGGTACTCACTCGGATAGTGGCAGTAGTTCAGCCATATCGTTATTTCAGCGAAGTTGAGTCCGTTCAGGCCGTTGCTTTGGTATCCGCCGTTAACGTGGTTGCAGAAACAATCGAGGACCGCGGTCCCATTTGCTGCCAGAAAAAGCAGCAATCTTGCAGCTACGTCCCCTGGATGCATTGTTCCAGCTGTTCAGACTGTGATGGAAACACTTGAAGTGCAGACCGCAGGCAGCACAGGCTAAGTACAGCGATAAACGTAGCGGAAGTATTTCCGCGGGATGATTAAACCACAGGAAGGATGACGTCCCTCGTCCTGATCACAGCCATATTCCGGGTTTGCTGCGACAGTCGCCTGCTGCCAACACACAATGGCACACAAATTTTTTCATTCCTTTTATACGTACATCTGCCATATGCTTTTACGACGACAGATAGTTCCACTAATACAGTTGGAGGCGATGACAAGAAATGTTGGTTTACTGTTCCGACACAAAAATCGCCAGGACTGCCCATGTTTAGTACTGAATTGAGAACAAAGAGATTGTAGATACCTGTAGTTAGTAGAATTGAATTTTCTGTTCATAATGAGTGATGATAAAGCAATGGCGTAGCAAATACGCTGGTGAGCTGAGCATTGTGACCACAGTACGCCGCGAAATTGAATACAGCCAGATGGTGTATGAAGGCTGGTGCAGTAAGTGTAACGTAACGACGTGGCAGCAGTTTGAAAAAAAAAAAAAAAAAAAAAAAAAATTGCAATTTCGGATTATCCGATGAGCGGACAAAGTCGCCAGAGCGCGTGGCGGGATTGGAGTGGGACGGGGGGGGGGGGGGGGGGGGGAAGAAAGGGAGGTTGCGTGAGAAGTCTTTCAAGGCAGAGAAAGTTAATCCCCTAGCGCAGATATTCCAGATACGAACGGATTTTTTTTCCCACCCAAAGGAGCTTCCAACACTGCCCTCCCCTAACCCTCCCGCCGGGCGCAGTGGCCGAGCGGTTCTAGGCGCTTCAGCCAGGAACCGCGCGATCGCTACGGTCGCAGGTTCGAATCCTGCCTCGGACATGGATGTTAGGTTTAAGTAGTTCTTAGTTCTACGGGACTAATGACCTCAGATGTTAAGTCCCATAGTGCTCAGAGCCATTTGAACCAACCTAACCCTCCCCTCCTCGCCAAACCCGAAATCTTCGGGTGGAGGAAGACTTTGAATGAACAGAGCTACTGTGGGAAGAGACTACGGCGTAGAATCCATGTACACTGAAGAGCCAAACAAACTGGTACACCTGCCTAACGAGGAGTAGGGCTGCCACGATCACGCAGAAGTGCCGCAACATAACGTGGCATGGACTCAACTAATGTCTGAAGTAGCGCTGGAGGAAAGTGGCACCGTGAATCCTGCAGGTCTGTCCATAAATCCGTAAGAGTACGAGGGCGTGGAGACCTCTTCTGAGCAGTACGTTGCAAGGCATCCCTGATATACTCAATAATGTTCATGTCTGGGTAGTTTTGTGGCCAGCGGGAATGTTTAACTCGGAAGAGTGTTCCCGGAGCCACTCTGTAGCAATTCTGGACGTGTCGGATATCGCATTGTCCTGCTGGAATTGCCCAAGTCCGTTGGAATGCACAATGGACACGAATGGATGCAGGCGATCAGACAGGACGGTTACATGTAACCTGTCAGAGTCGTGTCTAGACGTATCAGGTGGCACTCCAACAGTACATGCCCCGCGTAATTACAGAGCCTCCACCAGCTTGAACGGTCCCCTGCTGACATGCACGCTCCATGGATTCATGAGGTTGCCTCCGTACCCGTGCTCGTCCAGTCGCTCGACACAATTTGAAACGAGACTCGTCCGACCAGGCAACATGTTTCCAGTCATTAACAGTCCAATGCCGGTGTTGACAGGCCCAGGCGAGGCGTAAAGGTTTGTGTCGTGCAGTCATCAAGTGTACATGAATGGGCCTTCGGCTTCGAAAGAACCGACGATGTTTCATTGAATGGTTCGCACGCTGAAACTTGTTGATGGCCGAGCATTGAAACCTGCAGCAACATGCAAAAGGGTTGCATTTCTGTCACGTTGAACGATTTTCTCCAGTCGTCATTGGTCCCATTCTTACAGCATCTTTTTCCGGCCGCAGCGATGTCGAAGATTTGATGTTTTACCGGATGCCTGATATTCACGGTACACTCGTGAAATGGTCGTATGGGAAAATCGCCTCTTCATCACTACCTCGGAGATTCTGTGTCCCATGGCCCGTGTGCAGACTATAGCACTACGTTCAAACTCCCTTAAATCGTGATAACCTGCTACTGTAGCAGCAGTGACCGTCTAACAACTGCGCCAGACACTTTTTGTCTTACATAGACGTTGCCGACAGCAGCGGCGTATTGTGCCTGTTTACATATCTTTGTATTTGAATAAGCTAGACGATACCAGTGTCTTTGGCGCTTCAATGTATGTGCAAAGGACCTGAAAGATCGCGTCCTACATAAGCGACCGCAGTGGCCGACAGCGAGGGATGTCTCTGGATACGCACACGAGCAGCGAGGACAAGCATTGGACGATACTGTCGGGTCTCCTGCGTGTGGGCGGCCGTCTCACGCTACAAGATGGCTGCTGGAGTCGACCAGCTGCTTCTGTAAGACGGTGCCGCTGGACAGCCGAACATTGCAGCTCGAGAGTTAGGCGGCAAAATTAGCTTTTCTTAGGAAAATAAAGCGATAAAGGAGGGCTGTGCGTGAAATTCACGAAGGGAGTAATCTTCATGGAGACTTTCATAATTTACGTTCCGGCGTAATGACAAACGTCGACTTGACGACGAAGAACGGAAGAGCGTACAGGGCTGTGAGACGACGTGAGCCAGTAGTACGCAGACGAACCCCTCTCCAGGACGACACCGAGACAGGAGCGGCCTCTACACGATGAGAATACAAGCGACCCGCCACCTAGCCGCAGTCGGAGAGGCAGACCAGCCGTCATACAAACGCTACAGCAGTGGCTTACTGTATTGTTCTGCTTCCATTGGACTTGTGTATACCGAAGGACACCAATTATTTGCATGTCGCCATTTTCTTACGACACGTCTTTTTGAATACGCAAATTTAAGTGTTGTCAATTTAACTTACTGTAATAAACTCTATTAATACGATTTGGTTGACTGTTGTCTCTTCCGCCTCCTCGACTTCTGTGTCACCATCTATGGCCGTCCTATCGCCCTCACCCCCACCCTTAAGTACCTTGGCGTCACCCGTGACCGTCGCCTCTCCTGGACCTCCCATCTCCAGACAATCCAAGCCAAGGCCCACTCCCGACTCGAGCTCCTCAAGCTCCTTTCTGGCCGTACGTGGGGTCTGGACCCCTCCACCATCCTCTACACCTATAAATCCCTCATCCGCCCTATCCTCTGCTACGCCCACCCTTCCTGGATCTCCACCTCTCCTACCTTTTACAAATCCCTTCAAAGCCTCGAACGCCATGCTCTGCACCTCACCTATCGCATCCGTCTCCCTTCCCGTACGCGGATCCTGTACGACCTTATTCCGCTCCCCCACCTCCTTCTTTTCCTCAAACGGATACGGATCCTCTACACCTCCCGTAAACTAGATCGCCCTCACCCGCTTGTCTCTCACATCCTCTCCCACTCCCGTCCGCTGCTGCGCCTGTATTTCCACGTCCCACCTGCTCTCCATCTCTCCACTCTCCATGCCCTCTCCCAAGGAGGCTTCCGCCAGCTCCCCCTCCCTGATGATGCCCTTCTCCCCTCCATCTACCCCTCCTATCAACTTTGATCCTCCCCTCCCGGTCCCTGTGTTTTTTCCTCAGAACAACCTCTCTCCCTTCCCTCCCTCCTCCCTTCCTTCCCCCTCATCCCCTGGTCTTCCCCTACCCCCCATACCTTCATTCCTCCCCCCATCTCCTCTGCCTTTGGTATCTCTGCTCTCCCCTCTCCCTCCCCCACCATCTTCTTCCCCTTATGACAGGTCCCCGGACTCGCACACGTTAAATGGACATTCGCGCACCGGAGATCATCACCATCGGTTCAGTGTGTGTGCCGCTGTGCTTGTGTCTCAGTGTTTTCGCCACCCACGCTCCATCGTTCACGTGTCGTCTCCATCATCAGTGTCCGTGTTCAGTGCTTACAGTTTCTTGGCAGGTCCCTCCTGGCAGTTTTATTCTGTGTCGAGTGTGCTTCATCTTTCCAAGTGGGTTTAAAGTGTCTTGTTCTGGAGTGTTTTTAATACTGTGGCCTACTTTTAACCTGTTTGTGTGTGACTTTAGTGTCTTTTGTGCTCTGCGAATCGCCAACTGTGTTTTTTCACTTTATGTCGACTTTTTTAATTGACCCCCCCCCCTCATGAACGTCTCCATGTCAGTGTTTTTTTACCCCCATTATCTCCCCTTACTGTGTTTTTATGTCCCCCCATTTTTATCGCCTTTCTATGTATCATTTTCTTCTTGTATTAACTGTCATGTCACTCGGCTAAAGAGTGGCGGATTGTGCCACTGACAGCCCTCCCTTGCCCATATGGGGCAGGGGAATGAAATCACAATAAAGAAAAAAAAATTGTTGTCTAGCGATCTGAGAAGACAGCTTCCTATGCACCCTATGTTAGACTAGTGGTTAGGATGCTACAATTTATATAACCAACTACAAAGATCACCAGACAAATTGTTCGGTTATACGTCAATGAGCAGAAAGATGTTGGACTGTCTATTAAAAAATTAAAGAAGAATGTTACTTATATAAGCAATAACTGCCAAAATAGCCGATACGTTCGGAAGAATGACTGACTACCGTTAACAACGAATAATGAGTGACGTTCGGCAGGAGGTGTGCGAGGTGTAAGGGTAGTGTCTTAGGGGTCTGGCCTCAGGCTTTGTCGTGAGCGCACTTGTTTACCTTGAGCTGTGCTCTATCGAAAGCAAGGCAAGTGTGCTGTGTTGGTGGAAGTTGAGTCTTTCTCTTCTGGATAGTATTCAGCTTTTTTGTTATTGGTGACGTTATATCAACGTTCTGGTTTTCTATTATGATTTGTTAATGTCTGTGGTTTTGAAGATGTCGTCCATTTCAACCCATGATAATTTGAAGTTTACTATTGATCATGACTGTGTTAAGCCTAGACGGCCGGGGTGGCCGAGCGGTTCTAGGCGCTTCAGTCCGGAACCGCGTTGCTACTACAGTCGCAGGTTCGAAGCCTGCCTAGGGCACGGATGTGTGTGATATTTTTAGGTTAGTTAGGTTTAAGTAGTTCTAAGTTCTAGGGGACTGATGACCTCAGAAGTTAAGTCCCATAGTGCTCAGAGCCATTTTTGTTAAGCGTATCGCTTTTGAGTTTCGAATGCTTCCTATTCAGAAGGTGCGAATCCCTTCACCTAAGATTATTGATCTACACCTTCAAAAACTGTCTGTTATTGCTCATTTGAGGCTCAAGGATTCAAGAATTTGCGATATCATGTTGACAAAGAGACAAGTGGATCTGTAAAGTAGAGACACGTAAACGGAAGCCTCAGTGATGTTCAGATAACACATGCCGGCCTGGGTTAGTTGGTTTGTGGGATTAAAAGGACCAGACTGCTACCGCCGGCCTGGGGTTGCGCACCGTACGCCTATTCGAGCTCCTCTTTCAAATTCCCAATAGACGTGTCAGTCGAGTTTCGAATGAACATGGCACTGTCATTTCTGCTTATAAAGAGAGGCGCAGTAGTGGATTTTCCCTTGCCAATTCTCAGTTGAGTTCGGCAAGTTAGGACACATTTATTGAAATACATTCCGTTATTCATAACAGTATCCAACTACCGTGCACAGGTCATCTGTGACGGACAGCCTAAGACGAGCACCATTTCCAAAGCCACTGAGAACGTGCGAGCGGAGCGCTCGTGGCGGCGCGTGCTCCAACTGCCGCCCAGACTTCCTTGGCGGGCCGGCGTTGTCGACACAACATGCTTCTGACGTACGATATAACCGTAGGGCTGTTGATAAAATATCCATATATCGACATTTTTCCCACGCAGTATCGATATATATTCACCAACGCATCGATATACACTACGTGATGACAAGTATCCGGACACCCCCAAAAACATACGTTTCTCATGTTAGGCCCATTGTGCTGCCACCTACAGTCAGGTACTCCACATACGTGATCTCAGTGGTCATTAGACATCGTGCGAGAGCAGAATGGGGTCAGGTGACTGGATGTCACTTGTGTCATACGTCTGTACGCCAGATTTCCACACTCCTAAACATCCCTAGGTCCACTGTTTCCGATGATATAGTGAAGTACGAACTTGAAGGGACACGTACAGCACAAAAGCGTACAGGCCGACGTCGTCTGTTGACTGACAGAGACCGCCGACAGTTGAAGAGGGTCGTAATGTGTAACAGGCAGCCATCTATCCTGACCATCACACAGGAATTCCAAACCGCATCAGTATCCACTGCAAGTACTATGACAGTTACGCTGGAGGTGACAAAACTTAGACTTCATGGTCGAGCGGCTGCTCATAAGGCACACATCACGCCGGTAAATGCCAATGACGCCCCGCTTGGTGTAAGGAGTGTAAACATTGGAAGATTGAAAAGTGGAAAAACGTTGTGTGAAGTGACGAATCGCGGTACACAATGTGGTGATCCGATGGCAGGGTGTGGGTATGGCGAATGCGCGGGGAAAGTCATCTGCCAGCGTGTTTTAAGCATCTTCTTGCTTCCCACTGTTGAAGACCAATTCGGAGATGGCGATTGCATCTGTCAACATGATCGAGCACCTATTCATAATTCACGGGCTGTGGCGGAGTGGTTCCACGACAATAACATCCCTGCAATGGACTGGCCTGCACAGGGTCCTGACCTGAATCCTATAAAATACCTTTGGGCCGAGCAGTCTAGGGCGCCGCAGTCATGGACTGTGCGGCTGGTCGCGGAGGAGGTTCGAGTCCTCCCTCGGGCATAGGTGTGTGTGTTTGTCCTTATGATAATTTAGGCTAAGTAGTGTGTAAGCCTAGCGACTGATGACCTTAGCAGTTAAGTCCCATAAGATTTCACACACACACACACACCTTTGGGATGGTTTGTAGCGCCGACTTCATGTCAGGCCTCAACGACCGACATCGATACCTCTCCCTACTGCAGCACTCCGTGAAGAACGGGCTGCCATTCCCCAAGAAACCTTCGAGCACCTGATTGAACGTATGCCTGCGAGAGAGGAGGCTGTCATCAAGGCTAAGGGTGGGCCAACACCATACTGAATTCCAGCGTTACCGATGGACGGCACCACGAACTTGTAAGTCATTTTCAGCCAAGTGTCCGGATACTCTTGATCACATAGTGTATCAATATCGAAGTGAAAGTATGGGGTACAGATATTTTTATTTCATGTTATATTTTTCTTCGCATTTTCCGGTAAATATTCGAAATTGTTCTTTTGAAATTGCAGTAGAACGTAATTTCATTTCCATTGTGTGAAGGAGTCTTACTACTTTTTGAGCTTTCATCACATCGAGTCTTTCTGTTTGGTTGTGTGAAGCAAGTATAGATGTTTAGACGGCACAAAGGAGAAGTCCGATTGTACTCGGGCGAGGGCGGGGGTGGAGGGGGGGGATGGGTAACAGAGTGAACGCAATAACAAAATATCCGATGTGAAAAAATAGCTCACCAGTTCCGTTAAAAAACAATTTTTAAAGCAACTATTGAGCTATTTCTTCATGTCGACCTCCGTCAAAGCAGTTGCTGAAACTGATGAACAAAAATCTAAATGACGAGACTGATCTTTGCGGTGGATGGAGATATGTCAGTGAAATGGTGAAGCAATTGCCGCTCGGCGCTACCAACGTTTAACTTCAGCACCCAAAGCAGTATAGTACGGTTGTTAGTGCGCTGTTTTTTCACTTCGGCAAACGCCAGCGAAGTCGACACGAAGTGTTCCAGACAAATTCGATATGTGGCGAAACCGAACGATTGATTCATCGCACACCTTTTATTGTGCCACTTACATGCAGTTACCGTTGGTAGCAAAGTGGTTGTCGCCAGGAATGAAGGTGCATCGCTTCCTTTTCAGTTCTGCCGCTAAGGGGGATAAGCTGCTGCAACTTTATTGACGTACGGACTATCTAATAATAAATCAATACTTAAATATACAGCTCTAAGACTGGCAGTATACAGGGTGATTCAAAAAGAATACCACAACTTTAAAAATGTGTATTTAATGAAAGAAACATAATATAACCTTCTGTTATACATCATTACAAAGAGTATTTAAAAAGGTTTTTTTTCACTCAAAAACAAGTTCAGAGATGTTCAATATGGCCCCCTCCAGACACTCGAGCAATATCAACCCGATACTCCAACTCGTTCCACACTCTCTGTAGCATATCAGGCGTAACAGTTTGGATAGCTGCTGTTATTTCTCGTTTCAAATCATCAATGGTGGCTGGGAGAGGTGGCCGAAACACCATATCCTTAACATACCCCCATAAGAAAAAATCGCAGGGGGTAAGATCAGGGCTTCTTGGAGGCCAGTGATGAAGTGCTCTGTCACGGGCTGCCTGGCGGCCGATCCATCGCCTCGGGTAGTTGACGTTCAGGTAGTTACGGACAGATAAGTGCCAATGTGGTGGCGCTCCATCCTGCTGAAATATGAATTGTTGTGCTTCTTGTTCGAGCTGAGGGAACAGCCAATTCTCTAACATCTCCAGATACTGTAGTCCTGTTGAGCGGTCGCCATCTTAGTATCAACTGACGCTGACGCCTAGTCAGCAGCGCCTCAAGCGAACAAATGTACAACTGAATGAAACTTTATAGCTCCCTTAATTCGCCGACAGATAGTGCTTAGCTCTGCCTTTTGTCGTTGCAGAGTTTTAAATTCCTAAAGTTGTGGTATTCTTTTTGAATCACCCTGTATTTACAATGTGCAGACTATATTCTTTTTGCTCGGTACATCGATATTTTTAGGCGAAATATCGATACGCTGATAATTTTGACGACATACCGAAGACTTCAGTCGACATTTCTTTTAAATTTCTATTAATCGGATTCCCGATATTTTTAAAAATATCGACAGTCTTAGTACAAGGGCGCTGATGGCCCCACCTGTGAATCCAGTCAGTATCGATAAAATGGAAAGAGAGAGCGCATCAGTGATAGCTACTTTAGAAATACACGTGGAGTCTGAACATAATGACGCTAGTCAGTAGTCATCAGCACGTGAGACGTGCAGAGAATACCGAAATCTGTCAAGTTCCCCTACCGAAATCAGTGCCGAATGATTTAGCTACCGCGGAAACGGACAGTAATCCGCCTGAAGACTGTGGCTCAACACCTCGTTAGAGTAAGGAAAGAAGAACTGCTTATCCAGCCGCTGAAACAGAGGCTCCCAAAAGAAGAGACAAATAGACAAATTACGTCAACTACAGCTGAAGGACAAAGAACAAGTTACCGAAGTGTTAGTCGGCAAAACAAAAAAACAAAAAAAAAGATCATTGCTGATCCTAACTCTCGACTCGACAAGAAAGACAGAGGAGGTAATCCCTCCATCAGTCCGAATAAATGTACAAAATGCGTAGAAGGCCCTGCAAGCAGCTATCGCACTACGAGAAGAAGAACATCTGAAGGATAAAAGGCAGATTAAAAACTTGGATACAACAGATTGGCCTACTACAATGGAGGCTGAGGAGGAAAAGCAGGCATCGACAACGACCGATCACCAGCAGTGTTGATCCATAATGGGAATGCTGATGACAGTATACGTGGAATCAGTTCTGAATCTTTGCGGCAAACGTGGGAACTTGAGCGCCTCTACCTGCGTTTCTTGCGATACAAGTCAGTATAGTAATGGATACTGATTAAGTGCACGTGCTTAATTATATTCGAAGAGATGGACCAAACATACAGCATTAAATATCAATAGAATTCAAAGTCCACATAAAATATTGACTCTTAAAGATTTTCTGTATAATTCTGAGATCGACATTGCTGTCTCGCAGGAGGTAATTATCCTCCATGTTAAGATACCAGGTGTGAAAGCAATTTTAAATGTGGCTGTCGAATGTCAGTGTGGAACTACCCGGACGCAGTATTTAAAAAAGCGTCAACGAATACGGAGGTGTTGCGTCAGTTTTCGAAGCCAGTAGAGCTAAAGTATCTTTGATTCGATCGAATTCCTTCGCAAACTCGATAAAGACCACTCACTATTACCTTTTTATAACTGTGAAAAAATTGGATTTAGCGATAACTTACTAGACAAGTTGCGAAATATGATCACAGGTATGAAAGCTCGAATCCTCATTAATGGACATTGCACTAGAGACATCGAAATTCAAGGGGAAGTCCCACAATGTAGTCCATTCTAAATGTAGTTATATGTTATAGCAACTGAATCTCTCATTATAGAGCTTAACTACGAACTGGAGAGGCTTACAATCACGTCCACAAAAAAGGTAGCAAAAATGGCTCTGAGCACTATGGGACTCAACTGCTGTGGTCATAAGTCCCCTAGAACTTAGAACTACTTAAACCTAACTAACCTAAGGACAGCACACAACACCCAGCCATCACGAGGCAGAGAAAATCTCTGACCCCGCCGGGAATCGAACCCGGGAACCCGGGCGTGGGAAGCGAGAACGCTACCGCACGACCACGAGATGCGGGCAAAAAGGTAGCATTTCTAAGAAGAACTGATGGTAGATGTGTAACAGCCGATGAATTGACGACACCAGTTTCTGTAGACTTATGGAAACAAAAGAACAACACGATTATGTGGCTGTATGGTAATTTTGTCTACTACGTGGTAAATAAATGTGGACCTGTCTCACTTGAGGAGTACAAATCGTATATTGTAGGGGAAGTCCGGCTAAAATGATATATCATTTTGTTTTTCGGTCATTATTGCTTCATAAACCATAAAACTTCGTCCGGACCGTACCTCACTCACTTGTAGGTTTCTCCATCTTGGTATCACGTTTTTAAATTAATGTAAACCAAACGTTTATTACACTCTTGTAAAACGTACGTAATATGTCATTTTAGACCGATGTCAGGTTAAAATGACGTAGGAGTAAGAAAAAGGAAGAAATTCAGATGAACATTAGATATTTGATATATTTAATAGATTTGTACTTAACAAATAAAAGACTACTCCTGAAACAATTTTTCAACAGAATCAGTTAAGGTTTCTTATTTCAATCGTACAAAAAGTGAAGACTGTAAGTCGAATTACGAATGTGAAGCCATGAAGCAACTAAATTAATTCCGTTTTCGAAAAAATATTTCTCATCGATCCTATGTATTAGAAGACAACGCAAAAAATTTTTTTTATTGTATGGCTTACTCCAGCACACTCAGTGTGTGCCCACAAATTACACCGCTGACACCTAAACCAGGGTTCTCCGGGTTTTGAATGCGAGTATACTTCCAAGCAGTACAAACTGTGACAATCCTCGGAATCATCACTGCTGACGCCAAAAAGGTCTTTTCATACAATATTTCTTTCCCAAAACTAGGTTACCTCCTTGTTTTTCTCGGCTACTTGGAATGCAAGATGTCTCGTCTCCTTCATGGTCATACCAAACATGCGCGACTCCAATAGTTTCGAGTGCTGTACCAGTTCGTGCTCCAATACAGCGTTGAAAGTTGGCTGTAATCTACCGAATGCTTTCTGAACACCATTAAAGAGTTTGTTCGTATTGCTAGTTCGTCTTCTAAGTGTAGCCTGGGGAACTCCGAATGCTTTCGACGACCACAGCCATCCGATCTCGCCTCTGGTAACAGCATCTATAGCCTGCTGCAACTGCATCGCATCTCAAGACTGTCTTGAAGATTTCTTTACTTTATTACCTGCCATCGGGAAGGGGAAATTTATCATCCTATATCTGGCCCACGTAAATTTATTATTTTTGTGTATCATCGCACATTTATCAATTAATGTTTAATGTTTCGTTTAATTTATTTTATTACAGAATGACCTATTGCTATTGTTGTTAAATTTAAAATAAATTGCTTAATTAATATCAAACATCACACGGAATAGAGCTAGAGTCCACATCGGGGTAAAATGACATAGTGTGTCATTTTACCCTGAAACATAGTATGCCATTGTAGCCTGAAAGGCCCTCTGTTAATCATTCGAGAAACGTTAAACTACTGCGTGCTCTAGCAGAACCTTCTACCTCTGAAAACATTGCTAAAAGTATGCTTTACCAGATAACTTATACTTTTCTCAAACACGTAATTACCTCCAATACTAATGAGTGAATATACATTACTGGCCATTAAAATTGCTACACCAAGAAGAAATGCAGATGATAAACTGGTATTCATTGGACAAATATATTATACTAGAACTGACATGTGATTACATTTTCACGCAATTTGGATGCATAGATCCTGAGAAATCAGTACCCAGAACAACCACCTCTGGCCCTAATAACGGCCTTGATACTCCTGGGCATTGAGTCAAACAGAGCTTGGATGGCTGCCCATGCAGCTTCAACACGATACCACAGTTGATCAAGAGTAGTGACTGGCGTATTATGACGAGCCAGTTGCTCGGCCACCATTGACCAGACGTTTTCAATTGGTGAGAGATCTGGAGAATGTGCTGGACAGGGCAGCAGTCGAACATTTTCTGTATCCAGAAAGGCGCGTACAGGACTTGCAACATGCGGTCGGGCATTATCATGCTGAAATGTAGGGTTTCGCAGGGATCGAATAAAGGGTAGAGTCACGGGTCGTAACACATCTTAATGTAACGTCCACTGATCAAAGTGCCGTCAGTGCGAAAAACAGGTGACCGAGACGTGTAACCAATGGCACCCCATA
Organism: Schistocerca cancellata; assembly: GCF_023864275.1. Classification (NCBI taxonomy): domain Eukaryota; kingdom Metazoa; phylum Arthropoda; class Insecta; order Orthoptera; family Acrididae; genus Schistocerca; species Schistocerca cancellata. Next base: position 200,226,570 of record NC_064631.1, on the reverse strand, counting down.
CCATCACGCCGCGTGTTACGCCAGTATGGCGATGACGAATACACGCCTCCAATGTGCGTTCACCACGATGTTGCCAAACACGAATGCGACCATCATGATGCTGTAAACAGAACCTGGATTCATCCGAAATAATGATGTTTTGCCATTCCTGCACCCAGGTTCGTCGTTGAGTACACCATCGCAGGCGCTCCTGTCTCCGATGCAGCGTCAAGGGTAACCGCAGCCACGGTCTCCGAGCTGATAGGCAAGCTGCTGCAAACGTCGTCGAACTGTTCGTGCAGACGGTTGTTGTCTTGCAAACGTCCCCATTTGTTGACTCAGGGATCGAGACGTGGCTGCACGATCCGTTACAGCCATGTGGATTAGATGCCTGTCATCTCGACTGCTAGTGATACGAGGCCGTTACAATCCAGCGTTCCGTATTACCCTCCTGAACCCACCGATTCTATATTCTGCTAACAGTCATTGGATCTCGACCAACGCGAGTAGCAATGTCGCGATACGATAAACCTCAATCGCGATAGGCTACAATCCGCCCTTTATCAAAGTCGGAAACGTGATGGTACGCATTTCTCCTCCTTACACGAGACATCACAACAACGTTTCACCAGGCAACGCCGGTCAACTGCTGTTTGTGTATGAGAAATCGGTTGGAAACTTTCCTAATGTCAGGTCGTTGTAGGTGTCGCCACCGGCGCCAACCTTGTGTGAATGCTCTGAAAAGCTAATCATTTGCATATCACAGCATCTTCTTCCTGTTGGTTAAATTTCGCGTCTCTAGCACGTCATCTTCATGGTGTAGCAATTTTAATGGCCAGTAGTGTATGTGAATAAAAGTAAGAAGGTGGAGGCTTTGCTATAAGTTTTTCGTTCACAGTACCAAGACGAAACCTGGCATCTCATCGCAATAACGTAGGAAAAGGGTTGCCTGTCGACCTTCTTGCACAGCCTACTGCAGGTGGGACCACTCAACTCGTTTCGTCCACAGCCTTGTTTTGTCACTGTGCCCGGGCATGACGTTGTAGCCTGACTTCCCCTACCTGATTTCCATAAAGCTTATGCCAAAAGAGACCTTAAGAACAATTTTGGCAACATGCTCAACGTAATGTTTCACAGGCAAGGAATACGGTGACATTATCAAATTAAGGCAATGCGTACATTTTGGAGCAAGACATATCGACTAAAAATGAACGCTGAGTGCTAACATCAAAAACACGCTCAGTTCAGTGTATGTCCTCTCTGTACTAGACGATAGCATATCTGCGCATTATAAAAAATTTAATTAATTTTAAATTATATATTATTTTAAGTGAATTCAAATGCGTTAGAAAGAAAATTTATTTTAGTTCTCTCATTAATTTACATGAAGAACGTTTGTTTATTTAATCTAGAAGTAATTACGGTCTAGCAAAGAACGAAGTATTTTATGTTTATTGTAACTTATCCCTATTATAATTTCCAAATCACATATATCAATTAAGTTTATTAAATAAGAACAACATTTTGGTTATTGGTGGAAAAGTTAGACAAATGAAAGCTACGAAGGCGAGTGAAAAAAGTTACAATAGTAAGAAAATCGTATATCTGGATAAGAGAAGACTGAGGGAGCGAGTTGGTGGCAGGTCCGGTGGAGCACAGGGGCCAGGCCTCAGTTCCCCTGAACCCGGTTAAAAATTAAAAAAACTGGTAGAGAAAAAATCGTTAAAGAAACAGTGGCAGGGCACTGGTAAAAAAGGAGGAAAAAATTAAATCTGATAGACCACCAGTCTCGTAAATCAGGGGTCGTGACTGAAGGCATTAGAGCCGGGTGGAGCAGCAGCTAACACATGGCAGTACACTGATTGAAAGGGAAGTTTTGCAGCCTACAAAGAGTATTCGACTGCCCTTAGAGGTTTTCAAAATTCGTGGGCGGAACAGTGCTTTTTTATACATTTTGCAGTATAATGACATGCTTGATGATGAGATTCGCCTGTGTGCCTCACTATAGTGTGGGTGCCTGTTATCCATGTGAAAACGCGCAAGCAGAACCTACCACTATGGCGAGATCCAAAAGGCCAGTAATCTCGATCGTCGTTTGGTCCCGGGTTCACCCACGGTTACTTCTTATATTTTAACTGACTCTGCTACAATCCTGTCACCAATTCTGTGTACCAAGTTTTACACTCAAGGTCCAAAGAAACTGGCATAGGCATCCGTATTCAAATACAGAGATATGTATACAGGCAGAATATGGCGCAACGCCTATGTAAGACAACAGTGCCTGGCGCAGTTGTTACATCAGTTACTGCTGGCACAACAGCAGGTTACCAAGATTTAAGTGCGTTTGAACGTGGTGCTGTATGTGGCGCACGAGCGATTGTACACAGCTTCTCCGAGGTAGCGACGAAGTGGGAATTTTCCCTCAAGACCATTTTTTGAGTGTATCGTGAATATCAGGAATCCGGTAAAACATCAAATCCCAGACATCGCTGCGGCCGGAAATAGATCCTGCAACGACGATACCAACGACGACTGAAGAGAATCGTTCAATGTGATAGAACTGCAATCCGTCCGCAAATTGGTGCAGATTTGAATGCCTGGCCATCAACAGCTGTCAGTGTGCGAACCATTCAACAAAACGTCATCGATATGGGCTTCCGGAGCCGAAGGCCCACTCGTGTATCCTTGATGACTTCACGACACAAGAACCTTACGCCTCGCCTGGACCTGTCAGCACCGACATTGGACAGTTGATGACTGGAAACCCGTTGGCTGATCGGATGAATCTGGTTTCAAATTGTATCGAGAGGATGTACGTGTAAGGTTTCGCAAAACAACCTCATGAATCCTTGGACTCTGCATGTCAGCAGGGGACTCTTCAAGCTGGTGGAGGCTTTGTAATGGTGTGAGACGAGTGCAGTTGGAGTGATATGGGACCTCTAATACGTCTAGATACGACTCTTAACAGGTGACACGCACGTAAGCATCCTATCGGGTCACCTGCATCGGTTCATGTCCATTGTGCATTCCGAAGGACCTGGGTAATTCCCATACGTCCAGAACTGCGGGATTGCTGTAGAGAAATTTTTTTTTTCCTTTATTGTAATTTTCATCACCTCATACAGGCGGGCTGTCAGCAGCATAGTACGCTGCTCTTCAGCCTGAAGTAGAACAATAACGAAACAGATAGGTGATACAGACAAGACAGTAAAAACGGCGGGCAAAAAAAGGAGATACAAAAAACAATAAACATGAAGCCGTTCACGCTGGACGCGAAAAAACCGTAAACACTTGGTGACACGGCGCACAGAACACGGACGACGGCGACGGCACACATGAACAGTTGATGCGTGACGGGGACAGAACACTAAACACAAATCGAGGCACACACACGACACACAGATGGCGATGATCTCCGGCGCGCGAAAGTCCACTGAGCGTGTACGAGTCCGGGGACCTGCCAAGAGTGGAGGAGGGGGAGGAGGAGGAGGAATGGGAGAGGGGAGAGAGGAGATGCCATGGGTGGAGGAGAGAGGGGGAGGGAGGAAGGGGGAGGGGAAGCCCGGGGGAGGAGGGGAGGAGGAAGGTGGGAGAGGAAAGAGAAGGGAAGGGAAGGGAGGGAGGGAGGGTGCCTAAAGGAAAGGACACAGGAGGTGGTGGGGGAAGGTCAAAGTTGATAGGACGGGTAGATGGATGGGAGGAGGACATCATCAGGGAGGGGGAGCTGGCGGAAGCTACCTTGGGAGAGAGTAAGGAGGGTGGAGAGATGGAGACCGGGTGGGACGTGGGAATACAGGCGCGGCAGCGGGCGGGGGTGGGAGAGGATCAGGGATACGAGCGGGTGAGGAGGATCAAGTTTACGGGAGGTGTACAGGATCCGTATCCTTTCAAGGAAAAGGAGGAGGTGGGGGAAGGGGATGAGATCATACAGGATCCGCGTGGGGGAGGGGAGGCGGATGCGATAGGTAAGGCGGAGAGCATGGCGTTCAAGGATTTGGAGGGATTTATAAAAGGTAGGGGGGGGGGCGGAGATCCAGGCTGGATGGGCGTAACAAAGTATAGGGCGGATGAGGGATTTATAGGTGTGGAGGATTGTGGAGGGGTCCAGACCCCACGTACGGCCGGAAAGGAGCTTGAGGAGACGGAGTCGGGAACGTGCCTTGGCTTGAATTGTCTGGAGATGGGGAGTCCAGGAGAGGCGACGGTCGAGGGTGACGCCAAGGTACTTAAGGGTGGGAGTGAGGGCGATGGGACGGCCATAGACGGTGAGATAGAAATCATCTGTAGAGAAACACTCTCCTCAGTTTAAAAACTTCCGCTGGCCACCAAACTCCGGAGACATGAACATTATTGAGCATATCTGGAATGCCTTGCAACGTGCTGTTCAGAAGAAATTCTACCCCATCGTACGGTTACGGATTTAGGGACACCTCTGTATGATTTATGGTGTCAAGTGTGGTATCGATAGTTCCGATGCCACAGCGTAGGTTGCTACTACGAGAGAGGACGATCTACACCGACCAGAGAGCCCTCTAGCCGCCGCTGTGCAGCTCTACGAGCGCCGCTGCACTGTCGCCAGTTCATGAATAGCAGACGGCCTAGAATCATCGCTTTAGCATACTTTGCTATTGAGACTTTCTTGTCTGAACTTTGGCTGCACACCTACTTGCTCATCTGTACAAAGATACGTCCTCAGTTGTATATGCAGCAGTAAAAAACCTAGGCCTACTTGCAGTACCAACGTGATTTACTTCACTTGCTCCTACTCGCTTTCATTCATTCGGCCTCTTTGTCAGATTACAGGAGCAGACCCACGCGCCACCTTCCAGGCGGGATACAAAACATCAAGTCCCTCCAACACTACATCAGACGTTTGTCCAGACCACGCCACGTCGCGTTGCGGCAGTTCTGCGTGCTTGCGGGAGCCCTACACGATATTAAATGTTCAAATGTGTGTGAAATCTTGTGGGACTTAATACACGATATTAGGCAGGTGTACCAGGTTGTTTGGCTCTTCAGTGTATGTGGATTGTTTACACTGCATCGCAAAATATTTTTCTAAGTTCTTGCCAAAGTATTTGATCTCTAAGTGTATACACACCTATACCTTTGTATCACACACATAAAGTTCCTAATGAAACACTATACGCAACCATGAAATTTACTGATATTTGATTGTTGGGAACGTAATTCATCAGCAGTCAGTGTTAAGGGTAAGTATTTCAGTTAATCTACATAGTCTGCATAAATAAAACGTACAAAATTTTTGAAAAGAAAGTCAAACTTTTTGTGAAACAATTTGTCCAAAAGTAACAAAACATATCACTGAAGCACTTTATGCACTTCACTTTCTGTACATGATTTCGAGCATCATTCGAAGACCCGTCAAAAGTCTCTGGTCTACTTATTTCCTTTAGCCAAACTATTTCACAAAATATTCGACCGATTTCTTGCATATTTTTTTATTTTCAAGTTTTATACAGAAAGCATGACCTTATTAGCATCTCATTTCCCTTCCTAGTGTCTTCTGTGCTCTGAATTCCTAAATTTAGTACTTGATTGGAAAGAAGCATTTTTAACAGTTACATATCACACCAATGTATCTTTTTCTGCTGGGCCCTTAGGAGATGGACCTTTTGGCACTTCATTTACATAGCTAGCAGCAGCTGCGAGTCAAGTACTTCAGTTTTTCTTCAAACCATTAACGAAGTTTTCCTGAATTATTCTGATTACTTTCCAGCAATTAATTTGTTATTGCAAAACTAGATTTTATGCTGATCATTTTGATATCCGATTTGACCATATCTCACTTTGATAATGATCAAAGCAGAGGAAATCAATTAAAATTTGTGCTGCGGTAGGGACTTTTTTTTCATTCATTTTGATCGATATAGTTCGTAGCGTTCGTTCTGGGCAGACGTCACAAAACATTCGGTCAAGTTGATCGTTGATTCTTTGACTCAGTTTTTTTTTTTTAATTACAGAGAGCGTGCAGCCCTCTGACCGAACACGCTGAGCTACCGTGCCGGCGTTATTGTTAGCTGCGTTTGTCCGGGGAGAACTCAAACCCGTTACTTCTTGCTTGCTACGCAGAAATGCTAACCATTACACCACCGCAGTACGATGATCAACATTGCTGCACGAACTTCCTAAGGTGAATGATCTTCCCAACAAAAACTCCAATTCACTTTTCCCTTACATACTGTCACTACTGCCAGGGCTCTCCGATGTTGGCAAGCACCCCAGAGTTGGACGTAATGGGACGTCCTTGTACCATTGGTGATCTTACAGCTCTTATAAATAAATGTTTCTCTGAGACATTTAAATCTCTTTTATTATCTATGTTAATGATCGAACGGAAGGCACTTAACTTAGGTGCTTTGTGCAGCAATGTTGCCCATGGTGCTGCGGTGGTGTAGCATTTCTGCTTACCGAGCAAAAAGACCCGGGTTCGAGTACCAGCCGCAGCACAAATTTTAATTCATTTCGTCTGCTTCGATCATTATCATAGTTAATGAAAAGAGACTTACATGTCTCAGGGAAACATTTAATTATAACATCTCACTTTCTTTAGCCATGACAATTCGGACAAACCTCATTGACGTAATTTCAAGGGAGTCTTGTTTTCTCTCCGCTCAAATATATAACAAAAACGTATCGACTGTTAATCATACGACAAAAAACGTCCTTTTTGCATGCTGCCATTCCAAAAAAACTCGTTTCGATATCTTTAACCGTTTGTGAAATATCACGATTTTTATGATGCGCAAAGAGAGGATTCGGGCGCACCTCGAGCGACCTGCACGCAGATGTAACAATCAGTCTCTCAAGAAAGGAAAAAGAGATCATTCCGTTCTCACCTTTAAATACAATTTAGATATATTGGAAACATTTCATACGCAATAACGTATGGCCTAAAAGGAACTATACGGAAAGTCTGCGCAATGTGATTTTACCTCTGCAAACTCTAAAATTTCGTGCATCCATGTACTGAGTTTCGTGCAGCACAGTAACTATGACGAATAACGAAAATAAATTCAGACATTTATCGAGCAAAGATATCAAGCTGTATCGTGCCGAAAAATCAAATTTTTTCACCGAACAGTTTCCTTAAAATCGCATGACAGAAAAAGACCGCTTCCTACGCTAAGCCACAGTGGCACCGACATCGGTGGATCCCGCCGACGACCGACATCGTCCGATAGTGGCCGATCTTTTCAGATCAGTACGATACTATGCACGTGGTCACAATGTAGCAGATCTCATCGCCAGATCGTACAGACTTCGGACGACAATCGGCGAAATTAAAATGCAGTACCCCCACATTCTTAAAGATTTCATTTACTGCCTGTTGCTTCACACTCTTCCATTATCCTGCACATATTCATTTCTGTTTATCTTACTGGTATTGTTTAAGTTCCTTATATATTCTGTAGGTACACTGATAATTCATTGTTCTTTTAATTGGTTTGTGTCTCCATCTTCATGTTTTATACCTCCTGAAGTAGCCTTGTCAAGTACCAATTTCATTTTATTTATTGGTTTTGTTTATTAACACGAACTGTTAAGCAGGCTTATGTTCCTATACCGTCTTAAAGTTTTGTCCTGTTAACTCTGTTTTTCTTTATTTACTGTTCAGCTTTACAATTTTTACATTGCATTACCACCATACTGTCAAAGATATTATTTACTGTTCGTTTCTGCTTCAGTGTAGTTGTGTAACTTCCCTTCCAATGATGTTTGCAAACATTGTAACTTCTTAGACGACAACACTCTGTAAATGTCTGAAGATTGCCTTGTAAGCCGAAAACCGGTTAACACAATAAAAGTGATATTGCACAACAAAAGCAAATTAGCATTTTTCATTTATCAAATCAGTTTTTTTTTCAGTCATAATGGCCGACACGACACCAAACATGGACTGTGGTTAACTGATAACTTTAGTCAATGGAGTAGTTTGTGGCAACCTGATAATGAGAAATATCGAATCGCAGTATAGCTCGGAATCCATGGACTGAAATCGCATGTTTATTGGAAACCACAAGTAGGCAAAACCTTTATCGGAAATTTTAGGTGTAGAGTATAACCTCGAAAAATAGTTTAAGTGACGAGGATAGTGTACTTTACGTTTAAAGTTACTGTAGTGGACCATTTTGGGTTGCACTACGTGGACATTAGCTGTCTGCAAATTATTGTTACTGCTTACTGCTTTTTTATGCTAGCAGGCTGGCTATGTTGTTCCATGAAGTGATTTGCAAAAATTAAGCACATATTGTAAGTAGGCTGTTTATGTTTTCTTTATGTAAGTTTGCTGTTTATGTTTTTTATTGGCAACGTTACGTAGCGCTCTCTATATGAAAATCACTGGCTGTGCTGTGTGCAGTATGTGGCTAGTTTGAATTGTTGTCTGCCATTGTTGATGCGAACAGCGCGTAGCGCTGGGCAGTTGGAGGTGAGCCGCCAGCAGTGGTGGACGTGGGGAGAGAGATGGCGGAGTTTTGATAATCTGTAAGACTGAATGTCAATTATGAATATTAAGGTAAATACATTGTTTGTTCTCTATTAATATCTTTCATTTGCTAACTATCCCTATCAGTAGTTAGTACCTTCAGTAGTTTGAATCTTTTATTTAGCTGGCAGTAGTGGCGCTCGCTGTTTTGCAGTAGCTTGAGTAGCGAAGATTTTTGTGAGGTAAGTGATTTGTAAAAGGTATAGGTTAAAGTTAGTCAGGGCCATTGTTTTGTAGGGGTTATTGAAAGTCAGATTGCGTTGCGCTAAAAAAATTATTGTGTGCCAGGTTAAGCACAGTCTTGTACAATTGTTCTAAGTGGACATTTCATATGTAAAATTATTCTAAGGGGACGTTTCATATGGCGACCCTGCCAGGATACCTCACTGGAATCTTCTGATTTTTTTCTTGTAGTTTGTGTATTTAGTGTAGCTTTTGTTTATTGCTAGCGCGTAGTTGTAGAGAGAATCTCCTTTGTAGTTGCAGTCTTTCATTGTTATACAGTAAAACAGTTGTGGCATGCATGTAGCTTTGCGCCAAGTATTTCGCTGCTGCAATTAACTAGATATTATTTTCAGTGCTATGTTAATGTGTTCTCTTGTTTTTGCTATTCAAGTTGTGCTTTTCTGTGTTGTCGTGTGAAATATTGTGACAATAATGGCGTGTGAAAAACGTAACACTAGGCTCCAAACTAAATTGAGAAATAATAGTGACGACGAGCGTAGCTTATCAGCACCACTGGGTAGTGAATTAACTAATATTCAAAGTAGTAATTTGGTAACTGTGCATAGGGAAATGGAGCGGGCGTCAGACAATGGCGTAGGCAGTGAAACAGGTAGTGAACAGGGAAGCATTATCGATCGATCGGTCGGCAACAGCTCGCCTCAGGAATCCGAAATGACAGGACACAATTTTGCAAATACTGTAGATTCAGGTTTTGCGTCCTCACCGTTTTCTCAAATGAGTCAAGACACATTTTCTGCTTGTCAAAATGTGAATGCTGCCGGTGAAAACGCACTGCCAAAAAGCATAGAGAAACAGATTCCAGACACTAATACATTATTATTGCAATTAATGCAACAAATGGAACAAAATCAGAGACAGATGGGACAAAATCTTCAAAAGTTAGACACAATGGAACAAAAGCTTCAAAAGTTAGACTCAGTGGAACATATGCTTGAACAAACACGTGAAGATTTAACTACTGAGTTACATAAAATAGAATCGAAATGTCAGAAAGCCTGTAATGACGTAAAAACACAAATTTGTGAGCATTTCCAACCTATTTTTTCGCGTCATGAGAATGTATTACAGAATCACGAAGCAGCCATAAAAGAGCTGCAAACCATTGTTCATGAAAATCATGAGACCTTGTGGGCTAAAATTGACTCAGTTGCATCTACCGATTCGGTTACGCAACTGGCAAAAACTCAGGAAAACTTAAAGAACACAGTAGATTCGATTTCAACACAAATGGACACTCTGAAACTTGGTTCAGAAAAACACACTGCGGAAATGTGTTCACTATCGGAGAAAGTAGCTGAACTTTCGGATCAGGTCACTAACTTATCTACAAAGGTAGATGATGATCTGAATGACACAAGACCCGTAGCCTTCACTGACACAGAAGACTATGAACAAATAAGAAAATTCAAACAAAATCAAAATCAAATTAATACACAGTATAAAAGAGAAATCCGGGAAGTACAAGATCAGTTGACGCAGGTGATACAAGAATTACGTATTTCAGAGGACACTCGCGCCCCAATACTGGAAGAGGGACATAGAAATACGGAAAAGCCACAATATAATAACACAGAGCATTTCGGTAGTTATGAAAGAAATTGGCAAGGTGCACCGAATTTTGAGATGGAACCGCCGACACGACGTAACAATGACCGATATGTGACTCGCCGACATGATGATTTTGACTATAAGCTGTTCATTACTACACGTAAATTCAAAACATTTAAGAATTCTGGCAACGACATTCATCCACAAGCGTGGCTCCATCAATTCTCTCATTGTTTTCCTCCCAACTGGTCATTAGAACACAGATTAGAATTTATGTGTGGCTACTTGGAGAATGAACCAGCTGTAAGAATGCGATCGGTCATTCACGATTGCCACAGTGAAGGAGAATTTTACCATGCGTTCCTCTCAGCATATTGGTCACAAGCTACACAAGATCGCGTAAAACATAGCATCATGATGATGAAACACTTCGAACAATCTGAATTTTCCAGTCTTGTGAAATATTTTGAAGACATGTTGCACAAGAATCAGTACCTGTCAAACCCATACAGCCCCTCAGAACTCATCCGCATTTGCTTAATCAAACTGCCTGAACATTTGAGACATATTATTTTAGCAGGACGTTGCAAAGACGACATTGAAGCTTTTCAGGGACTGTTACAAGAACTGGAAATTGACACAGACAGTCGCGGGATGCGAAAACAGGAAAACAATCACTACAGGTCACATCCGTCACAATTCCGTGACGACAGAAACAATAAATGGCCACGACAAACCTATTCTTACAACGTAAATCGTGACCAAAACAGACACCACCCATATGACAACCACTGGCAGAGTAATAGTTACAGGGAAAGATCACCTTTCCGCAGTAATGACTATCACAGAGACAATCAGAGAAACAGACAATATGGGAACCAAAATAACTATTATCAAGGGAGACAGAATAACTTTAGACGCAACGGTCCAGCACGCAGTTACGACTCAGGCAGAAATTCTCCACCACGTGACAGACAAGAAAGAAACTATCGAACCTACCGACATGACGACAGACGATATGATCGTAACGACAGACCTGAATTGCATCAGAACTGGCGAGATTTAAATAGAGCAGAGCACTCTCGTCACGATGAATTTGTAGAAGTTAGGTCTCCAAATCCCAATAACGACGCGCGCCAACAAAGAGACAATAGGCGATGACTCACACCACTGGCAGCCACAAGACGTACTTATGAAACTGACGACGCAGCTGCCGTAGCTAGTAATTACGTAAAAATGGAAGACATTAGGGACATCTTACTCCAGGAACACGACGTAAAACATAACAACATTGCATATCCTGTGATTCATATTACTGTAAATGACGTAAAATTTACGGCAGTACTTGACTCTGGCAGTCCCATTTCAGTAATTAGCGAAACAGCTTTTAGCAAATGCAACAAAGCGAACGATTGCCCCACACTTCCGTTACGTAAGATTAAATTACAAGGTGCAATCTTTGGAAAAAGTGTAGATGTACGCCAACAAACCAATTTAGAATTCTTTTGTCAAAGCCACAGCTTCTCTATGAACTTCCTTATTGTTCCATTATTGTCGACGGAAATTATACTGGGAGTAGACTTTTTGAATGAATACAAAGCAATCTTAAGCTTTCACGATGCTGAAATAAGTTTAGAGAAAGAAGGTAAGTCAATAGCTTTGAAATTTGAAGACTGGCTCTCAAACCATGATGAGGAAATTAATCGGCTTTACGTTCTGTTAGACAACAGTTCGGAATTTTCTACGGAACTAGACACCAACAATCACTCTGCAAGTACTGACAGGGATGACATCGACGGCATATTTGAAATTAATGAGTTAATTCAGAATAAAATTCAAACAATTGAGAATTGTAATGACACTGATAGGCAGGACCTTTTTGAGATTTTACAAGCACATTCCACAGTTTTTACTCACAAAACAGGAACAATCAAGGGGTTTCAATACCAATTTCGTGTTCGTGAGCATACTATATTTTGTGTTAGACCTTACGTAATTCCGGCGCATTATAGGGACCGTGTTAGAACAGAAATACAATCTATGCTTGTCGAGGGCATTATTGAGCCTGCAGTAAGCTCATACAACAACCCATTACATGTTGTTGAGAAGAAGAATGGATCGATCAGGCTTGTTTTAGATTCGAGACAAATCAATACTATCATCATTCCTGAAACAGACAGGCCACAGACGATGGAAGAACTTCTTCAAAATTTTAATGGTGTAAAAGTGTTGTCTTCCATTGATCTCAGATCCAGCTTTTATCAGATCGAACTTCATCCAGAATGCAGAAAATACACAGCTTTCCTTTGTTTCGGCGTTTGTTATCAGTTTCGGAAACTTCCTTTTGGTTTGAACATTTCTTCAGCAGCATTCATTCGTGGGTTAAATTCCATATTACCTGAGTTCTTAAAACGTCACATCACTTTATATGTGGACGATATTCTAATAGCAGAAGCTTCATGGGAACAACATAACCGCATCCTCAACAGTTTGTTACGTATTTTTGCAGAATCTGGAATTACAGTTAACTTGGAAAAGTCTGAATTCGGTAGGTCAAAGGTGAAGTTTTTGGGACATATTATTTCTTCTGAAGGCATTCAGCCGGATCCTGAAAAGTTAGAAGCAATCAGAGCCATTCCAGTTCCATCCACAAAAAGACAAGTCCGCAGTTTTCTAGGTCTCGTAAATTTTTACCGTCGTTTTCTGAATATGCAAATTCTAGTTACACCAAAACTTTGTTCTCTCACTGGAAAAAATACTATTTGGAACTGGGACGAACAAGCACAGTTGGAATTCAATTCTTTGAAAGAAGCGTTACTTCACGCGCCAATACTAGCTCATCCAGATCTGTCACAAGATTTCTGCCTTAGCACGGATTCTTCTAAAGTCGGTCTTGGTGCCCACTTATTTCAAGAAGCCATAGAAAATGACACTACTGTTCAGAAAACCATTGCTTTTGCTAGCCGAGTGCTAACAAAATCTGAAAAAAATTATTCCGTTACTGAATTAGAAGCTTTAGCTATCGTTTGGGCATTTAACAAATTCCGTTTCTTTCTTTCTGGTAAGCACGTAAAAGTATACAGTGATCATCGTGCATTACAATTTCTTATGTCTTCAAAATTAAATCATGACAGGTTAAAACGTTGGGCATTGTTTCTGCAAGAATTCCGCTTCACAATAGTCTACATTCCCGGCAAGGAGAACATTGTTGCGGACGCACTGTCACGCGCACCGGCTGGACTTGAGAAAAGTAACACAGAAGGCAACCTCGAGAAAAATTTCAGTATTCTTTACATTCAGAAAGTCGCCTTTGAAAACTTCATCACCACATCTTTAAAGGACATTGCTCATGAACAAGATAAAGATCCGATTTGGAAAGATATCAAAAGTAAATGGCATGAAAAGACACACACTCAGATTCGGCATTATTACCTGGTTAGAAACAACATACTCTTCAAACGCTGCACTGTTGATGACAAGCTATGGGTACTTTGCATTCCAGACGATTTTGTTAATAAGCTCATTTGGTACATTCATTTCAGCTACGCACATTTTGGCCCACGAAAATGTTATCATATTCTTCGAACGACTTGTTATTTTAACAATATGGAAAAGAGAATTCGAAGAGTCTTGTCTATTTGTAAACTTTGTCAAAAGGCGAAACCGTCTACTATCTCACATCGTGCTCCGTTATTTCCTATTATTCCTTCTAAATTAAAAGAATTTGCTGCTGTTGATCTTTTGGGACCCCTTGTCAGAACATCGAATGGATTTTCGTACGTTCTAGTCGCTGTTGAACTTACTTCAAAATTTGTTTCTTTCACTCCGTTACGTAAAGCCACTGGACGGTCTGTATCCAACGCCTTTGTTAAAAATTTCTTACGTGAAGTTGGACACGTTAGTAAAGTCATTTCAGATAACGGACCGCAATTCAGATCTGCTGTTTGGTCACGCATGCTTCGGAATCATAAAATCAAACCTGTTTTTATTTCATTGTATTCACCACATTGTAACCCGTCTGAACGGATTATGAAAGAAATCAATAAGCTTTGCAGACTTTATTGTCACAGAAAGCATCAGCATTGGGACAGATATTTACACTTATTTCAAAATGTGCTGAATGAAATGCCTCATGATTCCACTGCTTTACCACCTACTCTTGTACTGAGGAATGTAGAACCTCCGAACAGAATCAGAGAGCTTGTACCTTTCCCGAATACACGTAAACTTCGACACAAAGACATAATTGATTTGGCTCTAAAAAATATAAAATCTGCAGCAGACAAAAGGAGAAAACTACACGGTAAAGCAAATGCAAAGAAATTATATATTGGTCAGAAAGTTCTCATTAAAGCTCATTCATTGTCACATAAGAAGAAACACTTGAGTCACAAATTCTTTCTAGTTTACAATGGACCTTACAGAATCCGACGTATACCACATGATAATTGCGTTGAAGTTGAAACTCTGCGTACTAGGAAGAGTAAAGGTTTACACCACATTTCTCATGTAAAACCATTTATTGACAGATAATCTGCTTTTTAACTTAGTCTTTGCAATTTTCACTTCACGCTACTTGTACAATTTGTCACACTGAGAAACTGTTAACATGCAACTATGTTTTAAAGCTAACTAACCATCCAGTCAAGAACCAAGAGAAATTATTTAAACAGAAATTACGAATGCATTGTTATTGCGAACAGACGACACAGTGTAATTGTGTGTGTACATTCTTGCTTGTTAGTTGCACGATTAGAACATTTACCAGCACTGCTAATGAAATTTTCATGCAACATTTTGGTTTGCTTGAGAGTGGATTCAGGATTTGAAGTACTTTCTGTGAGATTCAAGATGACTTAGTATTTGGTTTCTTTGACAGCTACACGATTATATCACGATGTTACTAATGAGTGACAATTTACAATGTGCTTTTGCGGTGTATCTGTTTTATATCTGCACAGTTTTTCCTGAATTCTTCTATAAAGTGAGACATGTTTTAGTGGTGACTTTTGTGCTATTGCTACAAGGAGACAGCCTTTTCCGTAGGACAACAATACGTTACAGCACAGTACTTTCCTCATCACGGCAATAAGCGTAATAACTAAGTTATCTATACGCAAAGCATTTCACTTTGTTTATCATGAGGTAAGTACATTGACTTCTGCAGAACTTAGCTTTCGGAGGACAATGACTACGACACTTCCCAGAGATTATCTTACAGCAAGACGCATATTTAGCGCTACAGGACACGTATTTGAATGATTAATTTTGTACTTAAAACATTTATTTTTAGAGATTTTTGAATTACAAAGAAAGTTTTTCGTGATACATTTCATTCCATTGCTGTAAGCTATTATACCTGAGGATACAATTACAATAAACCTCAGGGGGGTACACGCCTACTTTGTGTACCATGTGTTTGGCAAGCACAAGGAGCCCTAGCTAATATGGTATTTGCTTATACAATTTAACACATCGGTACCATATTTCTCTAACACATAAATTACACAGCTATCTGATCATTTAACAGAGAAACAAACATCTTTTTACTACGTCAGTGACACATGTTTACGCAATTACAGAGTTGGATTACTTCACACTTAAGAAATTGTACTTTGTCTGTACTTTGTGAACTGTTCATATTTTTTTGAAACCATTGTGATACTATGAGAACTTTGAATGATGTATTTGGTAAGAGAGTATGATTTTAAAGTACGTTGGAGGCAGATGACACTTTTGACATGAGCAGAGAATTTTGTTAGGTTTTGAAATTATTGGAGGAAGCTACGACGTTTTTGACATTTGACTGAGGTGATATGATGTTATTTTTACGACGACGATGTGTATTATGCTGTTGAAGTATGTTTATGTCAATAAAATTCTTGACCTGTGAAATGTTTTTATATGAGACTGTCACTGTAGCGGAAACTACTGTCGTAAATATTTCCGTAAGAAAGTTAAGTGACCACCTGCACATAATGTGACGTGGGCACCCAGGTGTGTCAGACACCTGGAGAACAAGCCTTTTCAGACGCTCAGGTAGAAAAGAAAGCCATTAGGGTGTGCCAGAGGCACAGGTGGAAGAGAAGGACAAAGAGAGGCCATTAAACTCGCTGTTGACAATTCTTTGTAGAGGGCATCGCTAATGCGACACGCTCGTTACTTGAAAACATATGATTTTTGTAATGCATTGTGGGCACACAGCTGTGTCAAACACCTGGAGAACAAGCCATTAGGATGTGCCTTTCATCGCTAATGCGACACCCTCATTACTTAAAAATTTATGATATTTACTGAAATGCCTAACAAAATGACAAGAAATATTTTTACATCTGCACACCTGATTATGACAAGAGTCTTTGTACGAGAGTTGAGAGCAATTAACTTATGAAATGAAATGTCACATGACTACTGAATGACATTTTTATGCTTTGGTTTGCGTAATTGCTTATTTCATTTGATGTCTGGTTTCCAGCTGTGTAGCAGCATTGCTTTTATAAAATAAAATGCATTTGCTAATGTGAACACTTTCTGTCAACAGATCTATTAAATAATTATTTTATGATCCACATTCTTTAAAAAGGAGCACTTGGAAAGGAAAGAACAATACGAAGGAACTCGTAACAGTAAAACATGATTTTCTTTTCAAGTACATGGTAATATTTTTTTACAATAAGTTGTTATGGTGCACCACTTTAATTACATAGACATTAAGATGTGAATAGACATTTCCCTTGTCTGCATTGTTGTTTTTCCTGTAATATTTTTTCTGCTTGCGCTATGTCATGTTTAGGTATAAGTTGCTGCTGTTTGTCAGGCATAGTGTTACTGAATTTGACTTTGTGTTACTCTTCTAAGCTAGTTTTTCTTGTTTCCTGCATTGCCTTATATTAGTTGTAATATTGCACTTGCTTTGCTAATTTATGCTGCTAGCTTTGCCAATTTGCATTTTTTGTCATTTCTGTTTGTGTTGATTTGTTGTGATGCTTCATTGCCTCGTCCCTTGGTATATATATCTGAGCTCAGTAGATTTAAGTTAGCTTAAGAGGGGGTAGACTATATAAGAAACTGACTATGGAGAATAGGTAAAGAATGCATTGCGAAGAAAGATTTGGGCCCCAATGAGTATTGTACAATCAGAAATAATTATTTTGAAAGAAATATGAATAGAATACAGGAACGAGGTATAGGTAGGATTTTCTTGGAAATAAATGATGAGGTAAGCAATGTGTGAACATATAAATACAGAAAGCATGCTTAGATAGAATTTTTTGGTGGAAACAAAGGATGAAATACGAGGAAAGATATAGGGAATGAAGTTTTGGGGTGGACTGCAGTACCAAATGTTACACTGAAAACAAACCCTGTCCTTTCCTTTTGTGTTATTCCGCTATATGTTTGTGTGCCCTTGTGTATTTGTGTTTTTCCTGTCTTTATGTGTTTAGCTGATGAGAGCTATGTTGTAGACTTTTTCTAATAATATGTTATTTACCTTGTAAATATGCTTAGACATTATTTATTCTGTTTTGTTTTAATGCTCATGTGTAAAGTTGATGTTTCAAAAGTGATTCTGATCTTTTATTTTTGTACTCATGTCATAATTCCTGTAACACTGATGTATATGTTTATTTCTATTCTTTTGTAAAGCCCCTATTACCACAAATATTATCTGTATTGTTATGTTTTTAATGATGTATTTTGTACCTTTGTAATTGTATTCTTACGTCATAAAATTGTAATTGACACCAGTTCATCATATTATTAACTTGTAAGCATTCATTTCACTGCACACTTTTCTGTTGGTCATACTATATGGACACTATGTGAGAAGTTGGGACTGTTAGTGTTTGCACGTGTGTTACTAATTCAGCAAGGGACTGGATAACAGCATTGCTGGTTCTAAGGACAATTCCAAAAACTTTGTGAGTGCACAAGTGGTGGTTATGGACTTGCTCTATTATCCGCAAGACTCTTCAATGGTGATTGTGCACCTGCACAGTCGCAACAGATGGCTGCTGGCCATCTCTACAAGGACTACAGTGGGTCTACACCTCTGGTGGCCCACCAATACCACAATCTCTACCAGGACTACAGTGGGCCTGTCCACACTTTCTACAAGGACTACAGTGGGTCTACACCTCTGGTGGCCCACAAATACCACAATCTCTACCAGGACTACAGTGGGTCTACTCTGTGCTGACCTATCTACCAATATTCGTCAGAACTTCGAATGACTCTGCTGTGAGTTTGCTCCATTGTGGCCCATTACCTGTCAGCATGTCAAGAGTCAGCACTGTCTTTCCGTTGGAAGGACAACACTACTTCTTCAAGACTGCATGGAAATCCATTACTTCTGTGTGCAATTTCTTTTACTAATGAGACTTTGTGAAAAAAACTGTAATTACTATTATGATGAATGATCAGGACTGTCTTTATGGACTGTGAGAAAATTTTAGCTTTTGACCAACATTGTATCAATAAGTGTGTGCATTGGATATCTTTGTTAGTGTAATTATGAAAAATTTTATCAAATCATTATTGGCCACTGGCCAAAAACATTTGTAAAATTTTTTGTGGGGAGCATGGGGGCTATGTAAGTAGGCTGTTTATGTTTTCTTTATGTAAGTTTGCTGTTTATGTTTTTTATTGGCAACGTTACGTAGCGCTCTCTATATGAAAATCACTGGCTGTGCTGTGTGCAGTATGTGGCTAGTTTGAATTGTTGTCTGCCATTGTTGATGCGAACAGCGCGTAGCGCTGGGCAGTTGGAGGTGAGCCGCCAGCAGTGGTGGACGTGGGGAGAGAGATGGCGGAGTTTTGATAATCTGTAAGACTGAATGTCAATTATGAATATTAAGGTAAATACATTGTTTGTTCTCTATTAATATCTTTCATTTGCTAACTATCCCTATCAGTAGTTAGTACCTTCAGTAGTTTGAATCTTTTATTTAGCTGGCAGTAGTGGCGCTCGCTGTTTTGCAGTAGCTTGAGTAGCGAAGATTTTTGTGAGGTAAGTGATTTGTAAAAGGTATAGGTTAAAGTTAGTCAGGGCCATTGTTTTGTAGGGGTTATTGAAAGTCAGATTGTGTTGCGCTAAAAAAATTATTGTGTGCCAGGTTAAGCACAGTCTTGTACAATTGTTCTAAGTGGACATTTCATATGTAAAATTATTCTAAGGGGACGTTTCAATATGTCTTTCCCCTTTAAAGTGCTTTAGGTGTTGAGAGTGTGTTGTTCCAAGTTCGTGTTTGTCTTACACACGTATGCTGAATGACAGTCGTTGAAGATAGACTGACGTATGTCTGCACAACTTCAAATAAATTCAGCGAAACAGCTAGTGCTTGCCTAGAGGAGTGATTTGGACTCTATTAAAAAATCCGACACTCACATAAAAGATGCAGTTCTGGTTCAAGTAAAACTAGAAGTGACACTTGATATTTGACATCTGGTAGTTACATCTTTCCAATATTAGGTCTATACCACCTTCTGAAAACTACAGTTTCAAAGTTTTTGTGTGATATGTTGGGCTGGCCCTATGTGGCCGAGCGGTTCTAGGCGCTTCAGTTTGGAACCGCGCGACCACTACGGTCGCAGGTTCGAATCCTGCCTCGGGCATGGATGTGTGTTAGTTCGGTTTAAGTACTTCTAAGCTCTAGGGGACTGATGACCTCATATGTTAAGTCCCATAGTGCTCAGAGGCATTTGAACCATTTTGTGATATGTCGGATGTTATTTACCGTGCCCTAAACATTAATTTAAAAACTAATATTTTCTCCCTGCACCCCAAATACTACGAAATTTTTAATGTATTCTATGTCGAATTTTGGAGCTACCCTTAGTGCAAGTGCCCTAGAAGACACTGTAATATAGCTGATTCTCTTTATTAAGAGCTACACTGAATCCGAAATAGTACTGCCAGCAGAAATCTTGTTATGTCCTTTCCCGAATCCATCGAGCAAGTGTTCAAAGAGCAGTGAAGTTTCCAGTACAATAATCTTATTATCTTAATATATCTACCGGCAATATTGCATTAATATACACCGTTGTTAGAACAAAGCGAGCTGCGAAACCGCAAGTCTACTTTTCATTAATTAAATAATACTTGCTTAATCACAAATTTTATCCATTCATCATTTAGTGGAAACTTCTACTTTAACATGCTAATTAACCACTATGTGGTCATAACTACATTGGCAAAACCTTTATACTCCAAAGTTGTCACTCCAGCATAATAAACCATACTCTGAACAGCGTGTTTTGGAGAAATCCTTAGTGCGGTGTATCGCTGAAGCTACATATTTTCGTAACACATGGGTATTTCGTAAAATTTGTCTGGTAATTCCAATAAGTGAAGAGAGACTGTACAGTAATCGAAGTGTTCTTTCCAAGACAGATATAGCTCATTTGGCATCTTTTTAATAGGTCCCAATCGTAGAAGTTAAAATCTAACCTACTTCGTACGAAGACTAGATTTTAACCTAACCTGACCTCGAAGAAAACAGTCTATTTACACACAGTCAACACTGATTTACAAAACGATGTTATTGTGAGACATAACTAGCCCTTTATTCACACGATGTGTTGACTGCTGTTGACAAGGGATTTCAAATTGATTCTGTATTTCTGGATTCCCGGAAAACTTTGAACACTGTACACCACAAGGTGCTTGAAATGAAATTGCGTGCTTATGAAATATCGTCTCAGTTATGTAATTTTCTGTCAAAGAGGTCACAGTTCGTAGTAACTAATGGAAAGTCAACGAGTAAAATAGAAGTTATTTCTGGCGTTCCCAAAGGTTGTGTTGTAGGCAATTTGCTGTTCCTTATCTATATAAACGATTCGGGAGACGACCTGAACAACCGTCTTAGGTTGTTTGCAGATGACGCTGCCGTTTATCGACTAGTAAAGTCATCACACGATCTAAACAAATTGTAAAACTACGCTACTGGACTTTAAAATTGCTACACCAAGAAGAAATGCAGATGATAAACTGGTATTCATTGGACAAATATATTATACTAGAACTGACATGCGATTACATTTTCACGCAATTTGGATGTATAGATCCTGAGAAATCAGTACCCAGAACAACCACCTCTGGCCCTAATAACGGCCTTGATACGCCTGGTCATTGAGTCAAACAGAGCTTGGATGGCTGCCCATGCAGCTTCAACACGATACCACAGTTGATCAAGAGTAGTGACTGGCGTATTATGACGAGCCAGTTGCTCGGCCACCATTGACCAGACGTTTTCAATTGGTGAGAGATCTGGAGAATGTGCTGGCCAGGGCAGCAGTCGAACATTTTCTGTATCCAGAAAGGCGCGTACAGGACTTGCAACATGCGGTCGGGCATTATCATGCTGAAATGTAGGGTTTCGCAGGGATCGAATAAAGGGTAGAGTCACGGGTCGTAACACATCTTAGTGTAACGTCCACTGTTCAAAGTGCCGTCAGTGCGAACAACAGGTGACCGAGACGTGTAACCAATGACACCCCATACCATCACGCCGGGTGTTACGCCAGTATGGCGATGACGAATACATGCCTCCAATGTGCGTTCACCACGATGTTGCCAAACACGGATGCGACCATCATGATGCTGTAAACAGAACCTGGATTCATCCGAAATAATGACGTTTTGCCATTCGTGCACCCAGGTTCGGTGTTGAGTACACCATCGCAGGCGCTCCTGTCTGTGATGCAGCGTCAAGGGTAACCGCAGCCGCGGTCTCCGAGCTGATAGTCCATGCTGCTGCAAACGTCGTCGAACTGTTCGTGCAGATGGTTGTTGTCTTGCAAACGTCCCCATTTGTTGACTCAGGGATCGAGAGGTGGCTGCACGATCCGTTACAGCCATGTGGATTAGATGCCTGTCATCTCGACTGCTAGTGATACGAGGCCGTTAGAATCCAGCACGGCGTTCCGTATTACCCTCCTGAACCCACCAATTCCATATTCTGCTAACAGTCATTGGATCTCGACCAACGCGAGTAGCAATGTCGCGATACGATAAACCGCAATCGCGATAGGCTGCAATCCGCCCTTTATCAAAGTCGGAAACGTGATGGTACGTATTTCTCCTCCTTACACGAGGCATCACAACAACGTTTCACCAGGCAACGCCGGTCAATTGCTGCTTGTGTATGAGAAATCGGTTGGAAACTTTCCTCGTGTCAGGACGTTGTAGGTGTCGCCACCGGCGCTCTGAAAAGCTAATCATTTGCATATCACGGCATCTTCTTCCTGTCGGTTGAATTTCGCGTCTGTAGCAAGTCATCTTCGTGGTGTAGCAATTTTAATGGTCAGTAGTGTATTTATAAAAGATATCTGAATGGTACGAAGATTGGCAGTTGACCCTAAATAAAGAAAAGTTTGAGGTCATCCACATGAGTGCTAAAAGGAATCCGTTAAACTTCGGTTACACGATAAAGTAATCAAATATGAAGACCATAAATTCAACGAAGTTCCTAGGAATTACTCTTACGAACAACTTAAATTGGAAGAAACTCCAAGAAAATCTTGTGGTAAAGACCAACCAGAGACTGCATTTTATCGGCAGGACAGTGTGTGTGTGTGTGTAATCTTATGGGACTTAAGTCCTAAGGTCATCAGTCCCTAATCTTGCACACTACTTAACCTAAATTATCCTAAGGACAAACTCACACACTCATGCCCGAGGGAGGACACGAACCTCCGCGGGGACCATCCGCACAGTCCATGACTGCAGCGCCTAAGACCGCTTGGCTAATCCCGCGCGGCTTCGGCAGGTCAGTTAGAAAATGTAGCAGATCTACTGAGGAGACTGCCTACGCTACGCTTTTCCATCCTCTTTTAGAATACTGCTGCATAGTGTGGAATCCTTGCCAGTCAAGATTAACTGAGTAAATCGAGAAAGGTCAAAGAAGTGCAGCACATTGTGTATTATCGCAAAATGAGGGAGAGAGTGTTTTATTGATGTCCGCTCAAATCATGTATCATGTCAATGACAAAGGCCTTTTTCGTTGCGGAGGAATCTTCTCACGAAATCTCATATCACCTACTTTCTCCTCCGAATGTGAAAATATTTTGTTGACGCCGACCTACATAGGGAGAAACGTTCACCATAATAAAGTAAGGGAAATCAGAGCTCACACGGAAAGATATAGGTGTTCGTTTTTTTCCGAGCGCTTTAAGAGATTGGAATAATAGAGAATTATTGTGAAGGTGGTTCGATGAACCCTCTGCCGGGCATTTAAATGTGATTCTCGAAAGTGTCCATGTACAAGTAGATGTAGATGTAACCTGTTCTACCCCGCCAGAAGCTGACGAATGGGATCGGATGCACCGTGGCCAAGCTGTCGTCCGATCTTATGGGGCGAAGTCTGGCGACGGCGTCTAACAACCGTTGTCGGTAACAGTGCGAACGTAGCCCCACGTGGGACGCAGCCTGAGGCTACGTGTGCGCTATAGCCTCGCCGCTGGGCACCCTGGAGGTCTTTGTTGGAACATCGCACCCCGCTGCTAGCTGGTAGAGTCGTTGCATTTACGGTGCAGGCTCACTGTCGAACGGGTGTAATTACCCTGAGGATGTTCGTGTTCGAAGAGAGTGCTAACAACGACAGATATGGTACTGAAGGAGTCACGGCTCAAATTTCAGACATACTGCTATGGTCACAGCGCGAAACACAAACCAGGTTGACATCATCGAATGGTGAACATCCTAGCCGGCCGAAGTGGCCGAGCGGTTCTAGGCGCTACAGTCTGGAACTGCGCGTCCGCTACGGTCGCAGGTTCGAATCCTGCCTTGGGCATGGATGTGTGTGATGTCCTTAGGTTAGTTAGGTTTAAGTAGTTATAAGTTCTAGGGGACTGATGACCTCAGAAGTTAAGTCCCATAGTGCTCAGAGCCATTTGAACCATTTTTTTGAAGATCCTAGCGAACAGCTGACTGAGCAGCGACGGAGCAGGTTAAATACGAGGTGTGGCTAGAAAAAAACCGGACTAGTACTGGTGAAACAATAAAACGAATGCAATAAGGCTGAAAGTCGCGTGGCCTGTCACGTGACTCTCGCTCCGCCTACTGCTCGAGTTTCATCTGCCTCCTGCACTCAGTCTGCCCGTGGCGTCTGTTTTAAGTAGTTGACGTTTTGTCTGTGCGTCGGAAAATGTTGAGTGTACAGAAAGAACAGCGTGTTAACATCAAATTTTGTTTCAAACTAGGAAAATCTGCAAGTGAAACGTTTGTAATGTTACAACAAGTGTACGGCGATGATTGTTTATCGCGAACACAAGTGTTTGAGTGGTTTAAACGATTTAAAGATGGCCGCGAAGACACCAGTGATGACAACCGCACTGGCAGACCATTGTCAGCAAAAACTGATGCAAACATTGAAAAAATCGGTAAACTTGTTCGACAAGATCGCCGTTTAACAATCAGAGCAGTGTCTGAGTTAACAGGAGTTGACAAGGAAAGTGTTAGGCAGATTCTTCATGAAAGTTTCAACATGAACAAAGTGTGTTCAAAAATGGTTCCAAAGTGCCTCACAATTGAACAGAAGGAACGCCGAAGAATGATTTGTTCTGACATCCTGGAAAACATTGAAAGTGATCCCACCTTCTTACAAAATATTATTACTTGCGATGAATCGTGGTTTTTTACTTACGATCCCGAAACTAAACGCCAATCGATGCATTGGAAAACTCCTGGTTCTCCACGACAAAAAAAAGCACGAATGTCAAAATCGAAATTCAAGGCAATGATGATTGTTTTTTTTGACATCAAAGGGATTGTGCACATTGATTGGGTACCAGAGGGACAAACAGTGAATCAGCATTACTACATTAGCGTCCTGGCTACCCTACGTGAGCGAGTACGGAGAAAACGGAACGATTTGTGGAGAAAAAAGTCATGGATCCTTCACCAAGACAATGCCCCAGCTCACAGTGCGTTGTCAGTGAAGACGTTTTTGGCAAAACACAACATTCCCATCTTAGATCATCCACCCTGCTCACCTGATTTGGCCCCCTGTGACTTTTTTTCTTTTCCCTAAAGTCAAGTCAGCTTTGAAAGGAACTAGATTTGAGACTGTTGAAGCAGTAAAAGAAAAAGCGACGGAAGTAATGTATGGACTTACCGAAAATGATCTGCAGCATTGCTATGAACACTGGAAAATTCGTATGGAGCGGTGTAGAGACCGAGGAGCAGAGTACACTGAAGGAGACAACATGAAATTGAAAATAATTGTAAATAAATGTTTTTTCCAGCATCAGTCCGGTTTTTTTTCTAGCCGCACCTCGTACACCACTAAGACGCAGTGGGTATGTGGGTTTCATCGTCGGTGTGCCATGCCGACTAACAGTCAGCAGCGTGGTGGCATACCCGCACTTGCGCCCCTGCCGACCTTCCTCTGTGTGAGTACAAGCGCCGAACAGCACTCTTTGAGGATGGGGGGCTCCCCAGGGGTACCCACGCTATCGTCCGTCAAGAGTGAAACGAGAGCAGAATCAAACACGTTGTAAAACTGGAGACAAGACATTGGCAGTGTGCCAGACGAGGGGAAGCTTGATATAAATAACTTCTAGAGTCTGTGTGATCTCTCCTGCCGATAGAAGTGTGGGGAAAGATCGCACAGCAGTGCAAGGAGATGTTGGCAGAGGAGGAAGAACTGACAAATGAACAGCATGTAGGAGATCTACTCTTAACAGATGACACGGAGTTTACAAGTCATATTTTTCGTCAAATTTCAAGATGGCGGACAACAACTTATTATGTGCTCCACTTGCTAGTACCACAACTGCATTGTGTGTATATTTGTTATAAAAGTGGCGTTAAAAAAAGGAAACATGCTTGGATGTGGTCATAGGTATTACGTATAGATAGTAAAAGTATTCAGCAAAATCTGTTAACGAGAGCTGCAAGTGGAGGAAGTTAAGTCTTAATATGTAAATTACTTACAAATGGATGAAAGTGAAGGTCTGTAAAGTGGCTTCTCATATTACAAAACAGTATACTCTCTTGAGATACGCTATTTGTGTAGAAGACAGACAAACAGTGACACTACGATTTCTTGATACAGGAGGGAGCTACTCTGGTTTACAACACAGCACTCAAATATCACACTGCATATTAACCAAAATTATTCCAGAAACGTGTGAAACGGTTTATAAAGCACTAAAGTTGGTATGTGTCAGCGTAAATAAATGTTTAGTACACTGTATGGGCAATAAGAACTACCTTCACTTTTGAATAATTTTATTAATGGAATTAGAGTTCCAATAACTACAAAATTAATAAAAAGTACTAAACAGATGAATTGTGGCATCCAGAGTTGAAAAACAAAGTGGGATGGAAAGCTAAGAAATAATTTTTTACTTTAGAATGCGACCACATCCTCTACTCCGGCTTGCTGAAAAGGTGCCTGGATGTTTCCAGACATAGAGGTGAATCGTTATAGCTGTGATTGTGGACATGAAGTCGTCTACAACATATTCCACCTGCCCATCAACACACAATTAATAGAATTCACTGTGCCCCTTGCTCAACCCCCCTCTAGTTGAAGAAAAATTATTATTAAAAAATAACAAAAAGAGATAATGACAACAACTTTGAAGCCCATGTTTACCAACACACTACAGAGACGCCAAATACCTGGAGCGACGCTAGCGCTCCAAGCAGTTACGTTTCACACTGCAGCGAACAGAACACGAACGACTTTTATGATAAAATCTACAGCGAGGCCCTAGATTTGATCATATTTATTTGACGACAGGCGACATTTGACAGAGTGCCCTATTACATCATGAAATTTGTATTTGACATATCAACTTTGACAAAGAAATATGACAATGTAATACCGGACTTAGCAGCCTCATCACTGCCCCTTTGACGCAGCGTAGCGGTAGCCTTACCATACCACGCAGGGGGCACGGGTTCGATTCTCAGCACAGGACTGTGGTGTTGTGTGTCCTTCATCATCATTGACTCGCAAGTCGCCGAAGTGGCGCCAACTAAAAATGACTCGCAATACGGCGGCCGAACTCCTCCGAATGGGGCCTCCCGGCCAACAATGCTAGGATCATTTCCATTTGACGAGAGTCGCAGAGCATTTCAAGGCTACTCGTCACTTCTGTTTGACTTGTAGCAACCGCGATTTTGTAACGACTCCGGGTATCCGTAATTCACATTGGGCAAATCATAATTTCTTTTTTCATGAGTGAAACTGATTTGTAATTTGTATTTAAATAACTAAGGTCCAAAGGCGCTCTTGATTCTAAACCATAAATAAATTTGTGATTAATGACCCTAAGCTCTTGCGGCTGGGGCTCCAAATCCTTTTACATTTCAGATATTGAGATTCATTTTTATCCAGTATACAACTGTCCCACACATGTGCAAATTATAATACTGTGATTCGTTTGATTTAATACTGAAATGTAGTTTAATATACACAGTAATTAAAAATAAAGACCTGATTTCAAAACTCTGTAAAGAAAGAACAGCTGTTCAGAATGACGTTTAATTCGAATTGGCTAGTATGGAATAAGGGCGAAACGTTATGGGAAACAAAACAAAAATTAACGCAAATTTTTCCGCTACAAGGCGCTGTAAGCGGCAGAATACGCAAAATAAAACATACGGGGTAAACGACTGTTCCTTAGTTTGCGTATGGGACGCTCCGCGTGGCTGCTTTTTATGCGATTTTCGGCTCCATGACAATTAAAAACCGATCTTTCCCGAGTGAAGTGGCACGACCTGCCCATGGTGGGTGGGTGTATTTAGTAGTGCCACCACTGCTGAATCCCAAGCTGACGCAGACATACACATTCCACAATCTAGATAGTTTAGTGCGCAACTCACTCCACAGCCATCTTTTTGCAATTCATCTGTCATTTGTAGCCAAACATTGTGACACTTACAGTGACATCTACTGGGAAAATTTTCTTTATATTTGTTTCCATAACGTCCCCCTTTTTTAGGCAATATTCCGTTCAAAATCGAAGTTATTCAGAGCTGTGGTTCTTCTTTACAGCGTTTCGAAGCAGAGACTTTAACTACAATCACATTGTGTTCTGGAAATTGTGACCATTATATAACTTGTTGCCAAACCAGTGGCACGATTTGGCATTATTTGTCCATTTTCATTATTTTGTCTTTTTAAGTTCTCAGTTTTTTGCTTTGAGACATTGCTTTTCTAATACCCAATACGTTTCTTCTTCTTTAGTGTATGACGATTGACGTTTGGTACACATTGAAAAAGTTGCAATGAGTTGTCCTACGCCATTGTCCTTCTCCGGCGTATTTACTTTGTCAGCTACAGTTCGATCTGCAGAGTGACGCTCTGCAAATCTTGATTTGCACCATACTCGTATTTAAGACCTATTTACACAAAATTTTATACACAAAAAGATAATTTACTGCATTCTTGTCAAAAGGAACGTATATCCTATTCGCTTTTGTCTTTTATGTGGTGTCACCGCCAGACACCACACTTGCTAGGTGGTAGCTTTAAATCGGCCGCGGTCCATTAGTACATGTCGGACCCGCGTGTCGCCACTGTCAGTAATTGCAGACCGAGCGCCACCACACGGCAGGTCTTGAGAGACGTACTAGCACTCGCCCCAGTTGTACGACGACTTTGCTAGCGACTACACTGACGAAGCCTTTCTCTCATTTGCCGAGAGACAGTTAGAATAGCCTTCAGCTAAGTCCATGGCTACGACCTAGCAAGGCGCCATTAACCATTTCTAGAGAGAGTCTCACTTGTATCATCAAGAATGCTGTATACAAATGATGGATTGAAGTTAAGTATTCCAGCAGCTACGTACTTTCCTTTATAGCATTCATTACGTATCCTGTTTCAGACCTAAGCAAGCCTGCGTGAATTAAGCGCGTGCCCTTTCGGCTTCCTCGCCCTGTGTCTAGACTGTCTTGTCTAGACACAACATTTTACCATACTGATCTTGTCATGTAATCATAGTTGTCCGTAGTCGTGAATAATTTCTAATATATTGAGCGAAGTTTCATTCAAAACATCACTGTCGCTGTAAAACAATCATCGAAGGGACCCTTGCGGGCACTTGCGGGACAAGTCGGAACAAAATGAGCAACTGTCTGTCGTTCCGCACCACAGATACACGATGGTGATGAAGATTTTCGCCACTTGTAGAGAGAGTGTCTGCCCATCGTCCATGGCCCTTTCAGATGCGATCCAAAGTAGTCCAAACTGCCCGAGGCTGGTCGAATCCAGGTTTCTTCTTGATGCAAGGCAGCTTTAGGCATTGTGGGGAACGGTTCTGTTGAAAGAAGCGTTTTCATTCATCGACGGTGTTGAATTCAGTTTCCATGATGTGACGAGAGTGGGATGTCTCGATTTATTCTTTTTCGTAGGGAATACGTCGTCCATTATTGGGAGATCGGTGTTGTTTACAGCGTTTTGGTATTGACGCATTAGCGCGCTCATCCGTCTGATATAAGGAGAAGTAATGTGATTGGTTGGTTGATTTTCGGGAGGGGACCAAACAGCAACGTCATCGCGATTAGGGAAGGCTGTGGAGGGAAGTCGGGCCTGTCCTTTCAAAGGACCCATCCTAGCATTTGCCTGAAGCGATTTAGGGAAACTACGGAAAACTTAAATGAGGATGGTCGGACGCGGGTTTGAACCGTCGTCCTCCCAAATGCGAATCCAATGTGCCCCGGGCCGCTGGGAGCGAGCGTGCAGGGCGTACGACTAGGGGACAGCGCATTCAGCCTAATCGCTTTCATCGGATTCGTTTCAGTGTCTCCATATCTGCGTGACACAATTATTTAATCCTCTCCTAAGAATGCAATGTATATATTACTGTTCGAATTAAAATACGAAACGTCTGTATGTTGGAACCACATTAACAACGGCAGGTATTCCTACTTGCGAAGGAACATCTCCTGTGGGGATTTTACTAACTAACTAACTAGAGGCCGACAGAGCCTGCCTGCAGATGCCGGTTTCCGTTCAGGGAATCCCCGCGACTTCTCGGCTGGTGCATCTGACTGACGAAACTCCGCTCTCCATTCATGTGTTCCGAGCCGTTAAGCCTCGTTTACGCTGGGACAACATCTTGCAACATTGAGGCGTGCAACAGCGCAGCTTGCTACTTGGCGCACGTTGTCGCGTGATTCATGCGGCATAGACAACAGCGTGCGTCATACCGCAAGCTGCCGCAATGTGCCGTAGCTAGTTCCCCAGCGGAGTGCGTTCGTGTGCGACATTTTCTGTGCGGCAGCGGGAAATTCGAAAATATGGAGTGGGTCGAACGAGAAGCATTTAGCGTTCATAGAGGCTGAAGCTGAAGTTTTGTGGGACGCATGTGAATGTAATTATAAAAATAATATAGTGAAAAGTGACGTTATATGAAATCTCCCTTCAAAATAATAAAGTCGCAGAGAAAGCTGTGAGGAAGAAAATTAAAAATCTGAGAAGTGCAGTTCATTGCGTACACATAGAAGTGACGAGTAAAAAAAGCGGCTCAGTGCCTAGTACACAAAGAAAATAGTTAACGTATATGAATCATTGAAATTCACTCTAGATGTGACGAAGATCGCACAAAAAAGTTTGTAGGAAAAAGTAACAAAAAAAATTGAATTCATTTATATAATTCTGTTTATTTACTTAGAAGACTATACATTGTTGTACGTACATAATTAATACACGTTGATACGGGACAATACTATTGGTATTTGTCGCACCACTCAACCTTCCCTTGTGGTGTCTTAAAATATTCTTTGAATTTCTCTCGTACTGCCTGTGCGTCATAGGAACCTTTGATAAATTCGTTAAACGGTTATAGCTGCGAGTAGCTTCACACCACTCTCCAAGAGCAATTACACCTTTGACTACGTCTTCCGAGTCCAGACTACTTGGAGGTTAATAAATAGTTCTGAACGTTGCACTCTGCCTTAAAAATTGTGTAGATACGCAAAAGCTTTTGTACTTTTCCTAAACACTCTAAAAACCAACGACATTATTACCAAAGCAATTTTGACAGTACATCGTGCCAGAGAAAATCGGTAAATACACGAGGGAAGTAGCAGAATATGATATTTTGAGTAAGTATATTAGTGACTGCCAGGAAGTTTCATATCAGCGCACACTCCGCTGCAGAGTGAAAATCTCATTCTGGAAACATCCCCCAGGCTGTGGCTAAGCCATGTCTACGCAATATCCTTTCTTTCAGGAGTGCTAGTTCTGCAAGGTTCGCAGGAGAGCTTCTGTAAAGTTTGGAAGGTAGGAGACGAGGTACTGGCAGAAGTAAAGCTGTGAGTACCGGCCGTGAGTCGTGCTTCGGCAGCTCAGATGGTAGAGCACTTGCCCGCGAAAGGCAAAGGTCCCGAGTTCGAGTCTCGGTCGGGCACACAGTTTTAATCTGCCAGGAAGTTTCATATCAGCGCACACTCCGCTGCAGAGTGAAAATCTCATTCTGGAAACATCCCACAGGCTGTGGCTAAGCCATGTCTCCGCAATATCCTTTCTTTCAGGACTGCTAGTTCTGCAAGGTTCGCAGGAGAGCTTCTGTAAAGTTTGGAAGGTAGGAGACGAGGTTCTGGCAGAAGTAAAGCTGTGAGTAACGGGCGTGAGTCGTGCTTCGGCAGCTCAGATGGTAGAGCACTTGCCCGCGAAAGGCAAAGGTCCCGAGTTCGAGTCTCGGTCGGGCACACAGTTTTAATCTGCCAGGAAGTTTCATATCAGCGCACACTCCGCTGCAGAGTGAAAATCTCATTCTGGAAACATCCCCCAGGCTGTGGCTAAGCCATGTCTCCGCAATATCCTTTCTTTCAGGACTGCTAGTTCTGCAAGGTTCGCAGGAGAGCTTCTGTAAAGTTTGGAAGGTAGGAGACGAGGTACTGGCAGAAGTAAAGCTGTGAGTACCGGGCGTGAGTCGTGCTTCGGCAGCTCAGATGGTAGAGCACTTGCCCGCGAAAGGCAAAGGTCCCGAGTTCGAGTCTCGGTCGGGCACACAGTTTTAATCTGCCAGGAAGTTTCATATCAGCGCACACTCCGCTGCAGAGTGAAAATCTCATTTTGGATATTAGTGACTTCTACGAATCTTCACTGGCTAAAACCGTAATATGATGACCAATCGAATTCTTGGTGAAATACTGTCCTGGCGATTGGTATCTTTCTTAAGAACAAGAGTTCTAATCAACGGCAGTAAATAATTGAAGTCCTCATTGGACATTCTCGTAAAATTACTAAATAATGCACTATAATCTGTTGCTAGGTCTCCTGGTGTACTAGTTCGTGCACCTTCTTTAAATATTCTTCTATTTCATCATCGTTTCGTTTTCCGTTTATTTTCATTTCCGTTGTGCGATGGCCAAGTATGCAGCCGTCGCAATCACTTTGTAAGCCCTTTTCCTGCAAGACAGACTCAGTGTGGCAAAAATCCTGTTGCTTTGATATAAATTAACCTGCCGCATGCAACATACTTCGCAAGATGTTGCCTCTTGGAGCATGCCACAAGACGACGAACACCACATTCCCGTGGCTTGCCACATGGTTGCAAGACGTTGCCCCAGCGTAAACGAGCCTTCAGCGCGACACACAAAGCCGCACATTGTCCGTTGCAACTTCAGAGTGCTATCAGTGCATATTCTTTTTAGTTTTATAAAATATAGGAGGAGAAAGAAGCGTCCATATGGTGAGTACGGTTTTCTGTTTAAAATGTACTGATTTCTAGTCCTAAATATTACCTGTTTTATAGTCTCTGTTTTAACACGTTAATTGCCGACAGCAGAGCGTATACAGAACTTTAAACCCTCGCTCGCACGTAACTTTCTCCAAAAGTGACCGCAGTTCGCCTTTGACAGAAATTAAATTATCGCTGAAATTTATAACATTTGTGGAGCGATGAGTTAGGCTAATGTTACTCTGATTTACTTTCCTATTACCTTTTGGGAACGATAAAATTTTTATTAGCATCGCCACTTGGAAAACGTAATTTACACCCAGTTAGTACTCCATGCTACTCTATCCGGTGCAAGTTGCTTCATCTCCCAGTATCTACTGCAGCCTACATCCTTCTGAACCTGCTTAGTGTATTCATCGCTTGGTCTTTCTCTACGATTTTTACCCTCCACACTGTCCTCCAGTACTAAATTGGTGATCCCTTGATGCCTCAGAACATGTCCTACCAAACGATCCCTTCTTCTAGTCAAGTTGTGCCACAAACTCCTCTTCTCCCCAATTCTATTCAGTATCCCCCCCCCCCCCCCATTCGTTATGTGATCTACCCATCAAATTTTCAGCATTCTTCTGTAGCACCACATTTCAAAAGCTTCTATTCTCTTCTTGTCCAAACTATTTATCGTCCATGTTTTACTTCCATACATGGCTACACTCCATACAAATACTTTCAGAAACGTGTTCCTGACACTTAAATTTATACTCGACGTTAACAAATTCCTCTTCTTCAGAAACGCTTGCCTGGCCATTGCCAGTCTACATTTTGTATCCTCTCTACTTCGACCATCATCAGTTATTTTGCTCCCCAAATAGCAAAACTCCTTTACTACTTTAAGTGTCTCATTTCCTAATCTAATTCCCTCAGCATCACCTGAGTTAATTCAACTACATTCCATTATCCTCGTTTTGCTTTTGTTGATGCTCATCTTATATCCTCTTTTCAAGACACTGTCCATTCCGTTCAACTGCTCTTCCAAGTCCTTTGCTGTCTCTGACAGAATTACAATGTCATCGGCGAACCTCAAAGTTTTTATTTCTTCTCCATGGATTTTAATACCTACTCCGAATTTTTCTTTTGTTTCCTTTACTGCTTGCTCAATATACAGAATGAATAACAACAGGGAGAGGCTACAACCCTGTCTCACCCTCTTCCCAAACACTGCTTCCCTCTCATGCCCCTCGACTCTTATAACTGCCATCTAGTTTCTGTACAAATTGTAAATAGCCTTCCGCTCCCTGTATTTTACCATTCATGGCTGTGTGCGCCGCCTTAGAGGCGGGTAACCTTGAACGAGGTTCCGCTCGGCGCCACCAGGCCTCGGCGGATCGCCTAGAGTTTTAACTAAAGGCGATCCGCAGAATGTGAAATAGAGTATTCCAGTCAACATTGTCAAAAGCTTTCTCTGAGTCTATAAATGCTAGAAGCGTAGGTTTGCCTTTTGTTAATCTAGCTTCTAACATAAGCTGTAAGATTAGTATTGCCTCACGTGTTCCAACATTTCTACGGAATCCAAACTGATCTTTCCTGAGGTCAGCTTCTACCTGTTGTAAAGAATTCGCGTTAGTATTTTGCAGCCGTGGCTTATTAAACTGATAGTTTGGTAATTTTCACATCTGCCAACACCTGCTTTCTTGGGGATTGGAATTATTATATTCTTCTTGAAGTCTGAGGGTATTTCGCCTGTCTCATACATTTTGCTCACCAGATGGTAGAGATTTGTCAGGACTGGCTCTCCCAAGGCTGTCAATAGTTCTAATGGAATCTTGTCTACTCCCAGACGGACTGGCTCTACCAAGGTTGTCAATAGTTCTAATGGAATCTTGTCTACTCCCGGGGCCTTGTTTCGACTTAGGTTTGTCAGTGCTTTGTCAAACTCTTCACGCAGTATCATATCTCCCATTTCATCTTCATCTACATCCTCTTCCATTTCCATAATATAGCCCTCAAGTACATCGCCCTTGTATAGACCCTCTATATACTTCTTCCACCTTTCTGCTTTCCCTACTTTGGTTAGAATTCGGTTTCCATCTGAGCTCTTGATATTCATATAAGTGGTTCTCTTTTCTCCAAAGGTCTCTTTAATTTTCCTGTAGGCAGTATCTATCTTACTCCTAGTAAGATTAGCCACTACATCCTTACATTTGTCCTCTAGCCATCCCTGCTTAGCCATTTTGCACTTCCTGTCGATCTCATTTTTGAGACGTTTGTATTCCTTTTTGCCTGCTTCATTTACTGCATTTTTATATTTTCTCCTTTCATCAATTAAATTCAATAATTCTTCTGTTACCCAAGGATTTCTACTAGCCCTCGTCTTTTTACCTAATTGATCCTCTGCTGCCTTCACTACTTCATCCCTCAAAGCTACAAATTCTCCTTCTTCTTTCCCCCATTCTTGTCAATTGTTCCCTTATGCTCTCCCTGAAACTCTGTACAACCTCTGGTTTAGTCAGTTTATCCAGGTCCCATCTCCTTAAATTCCCACCTTTTTGCAGTTTCTTCACTTTTAATCTACAGTTCATAACCAATAGATTGTGGTCAGGGTCCACATCTGCCCCTGGAAATGTCTTACAATTTAAAACCTGGTTCCTAAATCTCTGTCTTATCATTATATAATCTATCTGAAACCTGTCAGTATCTCCAGGTTTCTTCCATGTATACAACCTAAGTTTATGATCCTTGAATCAAGTGTTAGCTTTGATTAAGTTGTGCTCTGTGCAAAATTCTACCAGGTGGCTTCCTCTTTCATTTCTTACCCCCAGTCCATATTCACCTACTACGTTTCCTTCTCTTCCTTTTCCTACTATCGAATTCCAGTCACCCATGACTATTAAATTTTCGCCTCCCTTCACTATCTGAATAATTTCTTTATCTCATCATACATTTCTTTAAACTCTTCGTCATCTACGGAGGTAGTTGGCACATAAACTTGTACTACTGTAGTAGGCGTGGGCTTCGTGTCTATCTTGGCCACAATAAAGCGTTCACTATGCTGTTTGTAGTAGCTTACCTGCACTCCTATTTTTTATTCATTATTAAACCTACTCCTGCATTACCCCTACTTGATTTTGTATTTATAACCCTGTATTCACCTGACCAGAAGTCTTGTTCCTCCTGCCACCAAACTTCGCTAATTCCCACTATATCTAACATTAACCTATCCATTTCCCTTTTTAAATTTTCTAACCTACCTGGCCGATTAAGGGATCTGAAATTCCACGCTGCGATCCATAGAACCCCAGTTTTCTTTCTCCTGATAACGACGTCCTTTTGAGTAGTCCCCGCCCGGAGATCCGAATGGGGGACTATTTTACCTCCGGAATATTTTACCCAAGAGGATGCCATCATCATTTAACCATACAGTAAAGCTGCATGTCCTCGGGAAAAATTAGGGCCGTAGTTTCCCCTTGCTTTCAGCCGTTCGCAGTACCAGCACAGCAAGGCTTTTTTGGTTAGTGTTACAAGGCCCGACCAGTCAATCATCCAGACTGTTGCCACTGCAACTAGTGAAAAGGCTGCTGCCCCTCTTCAGGAACCACACGTTTGTCTGGCCTCTCAACAAATACCCCTCCATTGTGGTTGCACCTACGGTACGGCTATCTGTATCGCTGAGGCACGCAAGCCTCCCCACCAATGGCAAGGTCTATGGTTCGTGGGGGGAAACTCACTTTATGAAATGTAATGTAATCATGATTTCTAGCTTCCTCATTTCTAGTCTACCATAAATAGTTTCGTATATAAGCTCAGTTGTCTTGACGAATTTTGCCGCCCTGTAGGATAAATTCAATGCCACCGCCCCGTACACCTACATATATTGTGTAAATTTCATTGGTTGTGTCACTGATACATGACTTACTACTTTCACATATTACACTGTCTGACACATATGAGTTTCCGATGTCATAAATACCAGAATTAATATCCAACGAGTTTTTCTCCATTTTATTTGCATACCAACACACGCTGGAAAAGAATTGGCGTAATCTTAGTGTGAATTCCGGCTGACAATCGAGGACAAATGTAATTTTACTGCGATTCGAGATAAATGGTATAATTTTCCTACGCTGCTTGCAGTGTGTGTAGCGCAGTAGCACATTACGAGGTGCAGTCAAGTTCTAAGGCCTCCGATTTTTTTGCTCCGGACTGGAAAGAGATAGAAACATGCGCATTGTTTTAAAATGAGGCCGCATTCATTGTCAATATGTCCCAGAGATGGCAGCACTGTACGGCAAATGGAATTTTACCGCCAGCGGCGAGAATGAGAACTGTTTTAAATACTTAAAATGGCGACGTTTTCCTTACTTGAACAGCATTCAATCATTCGTTTTCCGAATTTGCGTGGTGTGAAACCAATTGACATTCATCGACAGTTGAAGGAGACATGTGGTGATGGAGTTATGGATGTGTCAAAAGTGCGTTCGTGGGTGCGACAGTTTAATGAAGGCAGAACATCGTGTGACAACAAACCGAAACAACCTCGGGCTTGCACAAGCCAGTCTGACGACATGATCGAGAAAGTGGAGAGAATTGTTTTTGGGGATCGCGAATGACTGTTGAACAGATCGCCTCCAGAGTTGGCATTTCTGTGGGTTCTGTGCACACAATCCTGCATGACGACCTGAAAATGCGAAAAGTGTCATCCAGGTGGGTGCCACGAATGCTGACGGACGACCACACGGCTGCCCGTGTGGCATGTTGCCAAGCAATGTTGACGCGCGACGACAGCATGAATGGGACTTTCTTTTCGTCGGTTGTGACAATTGATGAGACGTGGATGCCATTTTTCAATCCAGAAACAAAGCGTCAGTCAGCTCAATGGAAGCACACAGATTCACCGCCACCAAAAAAATTTCGGGTAACCGCCAGTGCTGAAAAAATGATGGTGTCCATGTTCTGGGACAGCGAGGGCGTAATCCTTACCCATTGCGTTCCAAAGGGCACTACGGTAACAGGTGTATCCTACGAAAATGTTTTGAAGAACAAATTCCTTCCTGCACTGCAACAAAAACGTCCGGGAAGGGCTGCGCGTGTGCTGTTTCACCAAGACAACGCACCCGCACATCGAGCTAACGTTACGCAACAGTTTCTTCGTGATAACAACTTTGAAGTGATTCCTCATGCTCCCTACTCACCTCACCTGATCCTAGTGACTTCTGGCCTTTTTCCAACAATGAAAGACACTCTCCGTGGCCGCACATTCACCAGCTGTGCTGCTATTGCCTCAGCGATTTTCCAGTGGTCAAAACAGACTCCTAAACAAGCCTTCGCCGCTGCCATGGAATCATGGCGTCAGCGTTGTGAAAAATGTGTACGCCTGCAGGGCGATTACGTCGAGAAGTAACGCCAGTTTCAGGCAGAACATCGTGTGAGGCCTTAGAACTTGAATGCACCTCGTATCACAAGCCGCCAGAGGCTAGAAACTCATGATGCAGGAGCACATTCAAAGAAGAGGTGACTTTCATAACATACGATACACTCAACACAGAAACATTATGTCGCGTTTTTTACTGGTTGCTCATCTTCTCCAGTACATCACCGCTATTTTCATTCTTAAACCCAGCCGTATAGTGATGCAACGTCAGCCAAAAGCGATTTCTCAGTTTCCAACAAACTGGCTATCCTATTTACTGATGTTAAAACAGTACAGTAACTACATTCCGTATTACATTAACATACATGAAATTGGTTTCGTATTAGACTAATTCGCTCCGCCTTACATACTCTATTGCCAATTGTAACCCAAATTAATAAACTCTTCGTAAAAATTAAGAGACATTGCGTAGGTTATCGACTGCGTTCTGATTTCAACGATCACTTATACACCAGGAAAACAACTCAGAAACACAGAAAAGAAAAAAGAAAACCTTCTGGGGCTCAGTTTCGTAATCAGACGCGAGAGAAGGAAAAAAAAAAAAAAAAAAAAAAACCGGCAGGTTCCATTACGAAATTTTTGACCAAATATGTAAACGACGGTCAAGACACTCTTGCCTCTGCCATGTGCTCGACGTCTTTATTCTTTATCTGAAGCTATGGAAGTAAGTGCAGACAAGACAAGCTGCGTTCCTACTCCCTCTGATGGTCTCAAAGAAAGCATTGATGCATGTGATGTTGCTGCTGAAGAATCTTCAAGCAGTACAGCTGCAGTTTGTGATAGGTCGACAATTAGCGAAGACCCTGGGCTATGGCCACTTAATATTAATATTGATCTTGTTAATATTCTAGTTAAACGTGGTCCTGTTCAACTACATAATCATACTTATCCCATTAACGACAAGAGAAGAAAGTTTGCTGACACTTACTATTACAGAAATTTCTCTGATGGAGAAAAAGTTGAAAGAGACTGGCTTCCTTACTCTTTATCAAGGGATGCAGTTTATTGTTGATGTTGCAAAATTGTTTGGCAAAAGTGTAAGTAGTCTGTCTGACAAGTGATTCCCACAACGAAAATGTGAAGTGTGGAATTTCAGTGAATTACAAACATCAGCTGTGTACGGAAGGTTGAGAAAAATCGACGGGGAGAGCTATAAATGTGTGCTGGACCGGGATTCGAACCCAGGATCTCCTGCTTACTAGGCAGGCTCTCTAACTTCTAAGCATTACCGGTTTCCTTCGCCGCGCTGATACGCAGCGCAGTATGCAGAACAACGGCCGGGATCGTTTCTGACTACGTCCCAGTTCTGTCTAAATCAAACTAGTGGTTACTGCAAAGTGCCTGACTGCATTAATTTTTCCTTTGTCCGGTGTGCCTGGTGCAAGAAAATGTTTGTTTATGTCATTCTACATCTACATCTACATCTACATCCATACTCCGCAAGCCACCTGACGGTGTGTGGCGGAGGGTACCTTCAGTACCTCTATCGGTTCTCCCTTCTACTCCAGTCTCGTATTGTTCGTGGAAAGAAGGATTGTCGGTATGCCTCTGTGTGGGCTCTAATATCTCTGATTTTATCCTCATGGTCTCTTCGCGAGATATACGTAGGAGGGAGCAATATACTGCTTGACTCTTCGGTGAAGATATGTTCTCGAAACTTTGACAAAAGCCCGTACCGAGCTACTGAGCGTCTCTCCTGCAGTCTTCCACTGGAGTTTATCTATCATCTCCGTAACGCTTTCGCGATTACTAAATGATCCTGTAACGAAGCACGACACTTCGCATTTTTGTGGCTACTACAAGGAATAAAAAGAATTGTTTCACTAATAGCCAAATGTACAACATTCAAACATTATTATAAGGAATGGCCTACAGGAACTGTTATAAAATGTATCACTGCAAGACACATTTCATTTCAACAAATTACAAGTCCTCACTGAAGCAAGTCGTTTGTGAGATCAAGTACTGCTATGACTTTATTTTCACTGCTAGCCACTTTTACTAGAATTACACGTGCAACAATTGAACTTCGATAAGAAGTTATTCAAAAAAATGTTTTACAGCTTAGGCCAGGTTTTCACCGTGCAAACAAGCTAACAAGCACATGCAAAAGAGAATTCTGTCTGGTGCATCCGGTAGGCCTCTTGCAAGCCTTTCAACTGGACGCCACTGCAGCTCCTTACGTGTCCCTCACCTTCCTCAGTTACCTAATCGGAAAACGGAGACCTGCAGTTTAACGTGGAATCGGAACCTCATGTCTGTCGTGGCCACTCCGACATCTGTGAGAAGTGAATGCTCGGTTAAAAATCGTAGTGAAAGAGTTGTGGCCTGAACGGGATTTTATCCCACGCTGTCTGGATAACGAAGCGCACGCTTTTCCACTAGATTATTTTTGTTTTAGAAAAAAAAAGAAGCAAGAAAGAACTGACCATTAGACCTTACACGCGTAGCTGGGCTAGATGATGCTCGACGTCGACAATTTGTGTCCCGTTTATAAATTTCCCCTCAGTGGCAATGAGAAGCCAGGGAAAAACGGCAGCCAACATACAAGGAAAATTTTGGACCAGTGCTGAGGAGAGATGAAGATGCAATTCCGTGTAAAGTGCACGATCTCCACGAATGTCGCGCTTCTATACAAATTGAGACACTTAAGTTTTTCCTTCCCTGTGCCACTTTTGCGGACTCCGTCAAGAACAGTGCTCTCGCCATGCAACGTAATCCTCACTGAATAGCAGAGTTTCGCATTGTGGCTCTAACAAGATAGCGTTGTATCCTGTATGCCGAATATTAGCTCAAAAACTAATAACACAGCGTTCATAGGCAATGTTCGTTACCTCGCGTTCTCTTCCGTTCCCTCTAGTATCAACGATTCTACCCATATACAGGAGAATGGTAGTGAATTTTCTGCAAATACTCATTCGCACGTGTTCGTTTTCGTTCGCTCTATTGTAAAGCAGGCTTTAGGCGCTTAATCGGGGGATATAATGGATTTTCGTCCAAAAAATCGATTTTTCAAAAATATTATTTTCGTGATCTTCACAATTTAATCTATGTTGTGTGTAAATTTTATCGTGATAGCAGTTTTAGAAATGCCTTTAAACTGTTAAACTGATTAACTCTGCACTGGCAGCAACCCCCACCTTTTCTGAATTTGGGAAACTGCTTGCTTCAGCGGAATTTTTGTCAGTGTGAAGGCTATTTTCTTGCAATATCTTTGGCTGACATCTATATCTTTGCCTGAAAACACTCTTGCATGTGGTTTATTTATGTTTTGACAATGCTAAAACACATTAGAAGATGGAAGGTTGAATTCGCAAACCTTTAGGTGGAAGTCAAGATTCATGCAAAATGGGTGGTGGAAAAACTGTGTTTAGGAAACGGAGGTTTCATGGAAATCGGTTTACCAACAAAAAAGAGGAAGCAGCTCGGAATGAAGAACATAAGCTCTCAGCTTCAGCATCGAAACTTGGGACAGGAGAATTGTACAGGTGTGTGTATGATGTTGATATGGATTTCACTGAATCCAGACCTATTGATTTAGGGTTTCTCTGCCAGGCTATAAAGTTTTGATGTTCGTGCGTTAGCCGTAAAAATACGGAATGCATGATCGTTGTTGAAGAAAGAAGGTGTGAATAGCTTTTGATTTTAAATAAATTTGTAATTCGTGTGGCTATGAATTTTCATTTTCCTCCTCCAAAAAACTGACACTGGTACCTATGAAAGCAATTTTAGGTTATCATATGCTCTGAGATGCCTTGGACAGGACAGGGAAGGAGGTAATTTATTGTGTGGTTTTCTGAACATGCCTCCATCTTGTGCAAGGTTTGAAAAAAAAACCGAAGTTCCTGATGCTGTTTGCAATACTGCCAAAGTTTCTATGAAGGAAGCAGTGAAGGAATTGGTGGAAATAAACCAAAAAGAAATAGATCCTTGGGTAGATATTCATGACAGTGAACCTCTTGCAAATGTTACCAACCTGTGTGTCTGTAGATGGGACCTGGATGAGAAGAGGTCACATCTGTTATTGATATTGACTCAGGTGAAGTTTTAGATGTAGAAGTTCTCTCTAAATATTGCTACGACTATGCAACAAGGGAAACACCCAACAGTGAAGGCAGTGAGAAACTGTGGTAAGAAAAGCAAGCTATAAAATTATAGTGGTTCAAGTGGGGGCATGGAGTCTGCTGCAGTTGTGAGGATGTTCTCCAGATCTGAGGACCAGTATGGTGTTAGATATACTAAATACCTTGTTGATGGGGACACCTCTTCGTTCTAAGCTGCATCAGATAAAAATCCGTACAATACCACAATACAAAAGTTGGAATGTGTTGGCCACATCCAAAAGAGGCATGATGGTAGGCTTCCTCGATTGCTGAAAGAGAAGAAAGGTGAAGTACTTGAGGATGCAAACCACTAGGGGGAAGAGGCAGGCTTGCTCTGAAAGAAATTGATTCTCTTCAGTTATTTTATGGGAAAGCTATCAGGAAAAACACACATAATTTAGAGGCAATGAGATGTGCTGTGTGGGAAATTTTTTTCCACAAACTATCCACTGACCAAACACCAATGCACAATGCACAATCTGTCTCCGAAATATCATTGGTGTAGGTTCAACAACAGAAATGAGACGTATTCACATAAACACGCATTACCAGAAACTGTTATGAATGCAATTAAGCCCACAATCAGGTTTCTTGCTAACCCTGATTCATTGAGGAAGTGTCTTCACGGACAGACACAAAATTCAAATGAAAGCCTCAGTAATTTAATTTGGATTAGATGCTAAAAGCCGCCCGGGGTGGCTGAGCGGTTCTAGGAGCTTCAGTCTGGAACCGCGCGACCGCTACGGTCGCAGGTTCGAATCCTGCCTTGGGCATGGATGTGTGTGATGTCCTTCGGTTAGTTAGGTTTAAGTAGTTCTAAGTTCTATCGGACTGATGACCTCAGATGTTGAGTCCCATAGTGCTGAGAGCCATTTTTTTAAATGCTAAAAAAGAACTTTCTGTGGACTTGAAGTACTCAAAATATGTGTCTATGGTGCAGTTTTATGTTACACTAAGGAAATAATGGCAGAATTGAAGTTCTGAAGAGAGTTGGTATAGACCCTGGTGTGTTGACAACAAAAGCATTTTACAAAAAATGGTTCAAATGGCTCTGAGCACTATGGGACTTAACATCTGAGGTCATCAGTCCCCTAGAACTTAGAATTACTTAAACCTGAATAACCTAAGGACATCACACACATCCATGCCCGAGGCAGGATTCAAACCTGCGACCGTAGCGGTCGCGCGGTTCCAGACTGAAGCGCCTAGAACCGCTCGACCACCCAGGCCGGTATGCGAGTAATGAATGCAATGGGCAGGGACACTACGAATATAGTGCGGGACAATAAATTGGGAATGTGGGTCTCAAGATAGGCGTGCCAGAGAAAAATCTCTGAAGTCGCAATATTCTCTGTGTCCTCGGTGGCTCAGATCGCCGGCACGGTAGCTCAGCGTGTTCGGTCAGAGAGCTGATTGGCCTCTGTAACAGAAAAACTGAATGGAAGGAACAACAAACGAACCTGACCGGATGTCATGTGACCTCCGGAACGACCAAACACAACGATCAACAACGAACAAAATGAAGAAAAACGAAAGATGGATAGAGTGTCTGCTATG
This sequence comes from Schistocerca cancellata, assembly GCF_023864275.1. Classification (NCBI taxonomy): domain Eukaryota; kingdom Metazoa; phylum Arthropoda; class Insecta; order Orthoptera; family Acrididae; genus Schistocerca; species Schistocerca cancellata. The sequence goes on along the minus strand of NC_064631.1, from coordinate 200,182,559 downwards.
TAAGCAGGAGATCCCAGGTTCGATTATCTGTCGGGGCACACATTTTAACTGTCGCCGTTGACGTATATCAGCGCCTGTATGCAGCTAATGGTATTCATTTTATTGTATTATTTAAATTGTAATTTCACATTTTTCAGTGAAATAAAACACAAAGGGCACACTTTCTTACGGCAGCTATACTTTTTTTATTTAAAATCATAAAAGATCCTAGCCAAGTACCGATTACCTTAGCTACGAATCAGATGATGGGTACGGTAGCCAACACGTTGGATAGCATTAGATTAGCAATACCGATCGACGAATCGAGCATAAGTGAGAGGCAGTTGGAATGTTTCGCATTCGCTAATTGTTTTTTCAGCATATGAAGACAAATTTTCATTTCTATTTTGCGTAAGATTCATAGTTAAAGATTTATCTTCATTGCAGTGAAAGCTTCATTGAACGCCCGAACAGTAGTGACCTGCAAGTGGGCCTCCTTCACATGCCCATGTCATACAGGTCGGGTTTTTCCGCAGCGGTTGATTGACCGTCGCCACCTTTCCAAGAGTAGTGCACTGAAGTTAGTGCTGCCACGTTAAGCGGAAAAAAGAACGAGCAGCAATTGGCCGTCGGCCGCCACCGCCCAAGTAGCGGCGCGTGTGACCAAATGCACGTTTACACACACGTGGCGGCTTTTATACCGTCGAGAGCGATTTTGTTCAGTGTGAGTTGAGTGTTCGTTGATGCACACAGTAACTGTTGTTGTCTGCATTTTTCTACTGTAAACATGAGTAACCTAGACACAGATACTGAAATTTTAATTTCATTTATTCAAGAAAGGACTGTATTATGGGATAATATGCTCGGCGTATTCAAGAACTGACACGCTACCAGAAAAGCTTGGGGTGACGTTTGCCCAAGAATTCCCAGCTACCGTAATGTGCTGAACGAAAGAGAGTACAATTATTTTACTAAGGACGTACTTTTTCGCTTATATGCATTAGACGTGGTATCCTCATACTTCTGGCACCGCGCTCCGCGGAATTTGAATCGCCGCCAGATGTCATGGACGTCGAAGACCCACAGAGGTCTCTGCACCATCGCGCCGTAAGCTGTGGCGGCGCGCGCCTCATGGCCAGCTTTTAGTGTGAGGGCGCCACAGTGGAACACGTGGTTCCAGCGACCAATAGCGGCGCAGCCCCCGATCACGTATGTAAGCGCCTGCCTCACGCTCACCCAGATCCTTCCTATCAACTCTGATCCTCACCTCCCTCCTTTCCTCCGTCCTTTCCCTGGGCTCCCTCTTCCTCCCCCCCTTCCATCCTGTGTTTTCTCCCCGCCTACCCTCTCCCTATCTCCTTTCTCCCCCCCCCCCCCACCGAGTCCTTTTGTTCTCCCCTCCTCTGCTTTCCCCACTCCCTGGCACGTCTGCTCAGCACCCCCCCCCCCCCCTCTTATGTATCCTCATCTTCCATTGGCTCCTTTCCCCCGCCCCCCTTCACTTTTCCTCTCCTTCCCCCCCTTTTTTCCCGTCATCTGACCAGTTTCCCCCCACCTGCTCTCGGGTGTGGTATGTCATATTTGTGCCAATTTTTTCTTGCAGTGTTTAAGTGAGTGTTCAGTGTTGTGCGTCTTTCCACAGTGTTGCGAACAGAAATCATGCTGTCGCTGGGTGTGCTTTTTATATCTCTTGCGAACAGAACCCAGACTGTCGCCGTGTTTTTTAATTGTCTGTCTATTATTTTTCTGCTTCCTGTGTATTTTATTAGCATCATCAACCCTGTGTTTTATGTTTTAAGCTCCAGAATTTTCTGCCATTTTACCTTTAAGCCACCGATTTTATCGCCAACTGTTATTATTTTTTTTATTATCTTCATCTTTTTACAACAAATTCTGTAGCCTGAAGAGCGGCGTAATAAGCTGCTGCCAGCCCGCCCACTTTAGGAGGAATCGAAGCTCAATAAAGAAAAAAAAAAAGCTCACCCAGCGAGTCTAATCTTTGCGCGAGTCTTGACGTATCGCCTCCACAACAGATAGCATGTTATTCGTTCTTTGTTTTCATTACTAGTGGACGTCTTGTATTTGTTTGGTTGTCTGTCACTCCGTTGTTTCTTGCGTGCTGTCGTCGTAAGGTCTCTGTCGATCGTCCGTCGTTGTTTTGTGTCCGTCCCTTCCGTTCGTTTGTTTGTTCGCGGGCCGCTCTCCGTTTGGTCCCGCCGCGCTTTCTCGACAACCCAGGGACCGTTCCGGTCGCGGTTACGACATGTTCAAGAATACTGTTGATTGGCACAGGATCTTTATATTGTAGGCCATTCCTTACTTAATTATTTAATTGTTTCTTCTTTTATTATTGTGTGAGAAGAAGGCATCTGTCAAAGAAAATCATCGACATTCTGAGGCAATTGAAGAATGTCTTGTCATCCTTCTCTTCAAACAACTTGTAGAAAGATCCATCCTCCCGTCCTTCTTAAATTATTCGATGTTTCTTTCTCCTTTTCATTAGTCGACATAATAATAAACATACAAGGGGAGGCACAGGCTGCTGTGATCAAGGATTCACTTCACACATTGTACACATTTACTGGGCCATAAGAAAAACATAATGTGCAAATGGTAAGCTGCACTACTTTGGTAGTTCCGAGAAAATCACAAGAGAAGTTTCACTCGTGTATTATGCATCTGATGTGTCCTAGCGAAGATACCAGTCGCCAGAAGTTATTATAGTCAGGCACGGTAGCTTGTCCGCAGCTCGTGGTCCAGTGGCTAGAGTTGCTGCCTCTGGATCACGGGGTCCCGGGTTCGATTCCCGGCGGTGGTGTGGATTTATCTCTGGCTGGGGAGTGGGTGTTTGTGATGTTCTCATCATTTCATCATCATCATCAATATTCGTGACAGTGGTTACACTGGACTGTGTACAAAAATGAGGCTGTGTAAAAGTTGGGACCCTGACGGGCGTTGATGACCACGCAGTTGAGTACCACACAAACCGACACGGTAGCTCAACGTGTTCGGTCAGAGGGTTATTCGTCATCTGTAACAAAAACATCTGAGTAAATGGATCAATGATGGACTTGAATGGGTGTGATGGGACGTCCGCCCCGAACGAAAGCAACGGACATTAACGAACAAAAGAAGATTTAAAAAAGAAAAGCGGTTAGCGTCTACTCAAAACAAATACACTCCTGGAAATGGAAAAAAGAACACATTGACACCGGTGTGTCAGACCCACCATACTTGCTCCGGACACTGCGAGAGGGCTGTACAAGCAATGATCACACGCACGGCACAGCGGACACACCAGGAACCGCGGTGTTGGCCGTCGAATGGCGCTAGCTGCGCAGCATTTGTGCACCGCCGCCGTCAGTGTCAGCCAGTTTGCCGTGGCATACGGAGCTCCATCGCAGCCTTTAACACTGGTAGTATGCCGCGACAGCGTGGACGTGAACCGTATGTGCAGTTGACGGACTTTGAGCGAGGGCGTATAGTGGGCATGCGGGAGGCCGGGTGGACGTACCGCCGAATTGCTCAACACGTGGGGCGTGAGGTCTCCACAGTGCATCGATGTTGTCGCCAGTGGTCGGCGGAAGGTGCACGTGCCCGTCGACCTGGGACCGGACCGCAGCGACGCACGGATGCACGCCAAGACCGTAGGATCCTACGCAGTGCCGTAGGGGACCGCACCGCCACTTCCCAGCAAATTAGGGACACTGTTGCTCCTGGGGTATCGGCGAGGACCATTCGCAACCGTCTCCATAAAGCTGGGCTACGGTCCCGCACACCGTTAGGCCGTCTTCCGCTCACGCCCCAACATCGTGCAGCCCGCCTCCAGTGGTGTCGCGACAGGCGTGAATGGAGGGACGAATGGAGACGTGTCGTCTTCAGCGATGAGAGTCGCTTCTGCCTTGGTGCCAATGATGGTCGTATGCGTGTTTGGCGCCGTGCAGGTGAGCGCCACAATCAGGACTGCATACGACCGAGGCACACAGGGCCAACACCCGGCATCATGGTGTGGGGAGCGATCTCCTACACTGGCCGTACACCACTGGTGATCGTCGAGGGGACACTGAATAGTGCACGGTACATCCAAACCGTCATCGAACCCATCGTTCTACCATTCCTAGACCGGCAAGGGAACTTGCTGTTCCAACAGGACAATGCACGTCCGCATGTATCCCGTGCCACCCAATGTGCTCTAGAATGTGTAAGTCAACTACCCTGGCCAGCAAGATCTCCGGATCTGTCCCCCATTGAGCATGTTTGGGACTGGATGAAGCGTCGTCTCACGCGGTCTGCACGTCCAGCACGAACGCTGGTCCAAGTGAGGCGCCAGGTGGAAATGGCATGGCAAGCCGTTCCACAGGACTACATCCAGCATCTCTACGATCGTCTCCATGGGAGAATAGCAGCCTGCATTGCTGCGAAAGGTGGATATACACTCTACTAGTGCCGACATTGTGCATGCTCTGTTGCCTGTGTCTATGTGCCTGTGGTTCTGTCAGTGTGATCATGTGATGTATCTGACCCCAGGAATGTGTCAATAAAGTTTCCCCTTCCTGGGACAATGAATTCACGGTGTTCTTATTTCAATTTCCAGGAGTGTAGTTCGTGAAGGAGAAGACGGTTCGATCACATTATTTAATTTATATTAATATGATCTGAGAGGTAATAAAATGAAAAAATCACGTACATTTTCATGATATTTAGTGAATTTCACATGTTATTTGACTATTTACTATTTGTAATTAAATTTTCAAGCACGACGGACAGCCTTGGAAAGTCCAAGTCAAACGTCGATAATTAATTATATGAATGACGTTATTCACAATGAGTAATACAATAAGTCACAAGATCACAATGTGCCAGAGTACAAGAGTAATGCCGGCCGGAGTGGCCGTGCGGTTCTAGGCGCTAAAGTCTGGTTCCGCGAGGCCGCTACGGTCGCAGGTTCGAATCCTGCCTCGGGTATGGATGTGTGTGATGTCCTTAGGTTAGTTAGGTTTAAGTAGTTCTAAGTTGTAGGGGACTAATGACCTCAGAAGTTGAGTCCCATAGTGCTCAGAGCCATTTGAACCATTTTTGAACCACAAGAGTAATGTACAATTACTAGTCGGATGTGATCTCAACAAACACGTTGCAGGAAGGTATTTGTCATACAGACATAGAAAACATAAACTGAAACTTCGTGCAAATATATGTGGTTTTTTCAATGCATAATCTCCCAGATCTCATATAAATTAAATAATATGACCAGTTATGAAAGGAAAAATAGATTAACAATTGAATTTGAGCAGGGGTCGAACCTTCGTCTTTCAGCACTTTTCATTATCATTTGAAATTCGGTTTCCGCATTTTGTCTGCCATCCATTAACTTTTTTTTTTTTTTTTGCAATTTCTTGAATACGTTTCGAAACAGGCTTATGTTTACTGACTGTAGGATACTGGTGACAGGTTCTAGTCTGGCTGAATGTTTTGCTATGACTTTTACCTTAACAATAAAATATGTTGGGGAATTAAGTCCGCAGTAAAGTTGACAGGCTTTCTGCGCAGTTTCACGCTCACTTTCTTTATCTAAAATTCTTAGTGCTTCAACAATTTCTAAAAACTTTCCATTAATTCTCCTAATAGGCTTATCCTTCTCAGACCAGCGTGTCACAAAGTTTTTGAACGTTCCAAACTATAAGTTTCCTTTGCATGCTCCCCTGGAAGAAGGAAATTGCTTCTTTGATAGTACCAATGGCATTTCTAACCTCTGGTAAGGTGTTCAAATCATTCATGATTAAATGAAGTCTATGCCTAGCACAATGATAGAAGCGAGCCTTGCGCTATTTCTCAGCTACTACCTTCTGAACTCCCCCAGTTTCACCGGCCATCATACTGCACCCGTCACAGTCTTGTCCCACCATTTTATCTAGACTTAAACCCCAAGCAGATGAAGTAGATATTATTGTGTATGAAACATATTTTGCATCTAGTCTTGGTAATGGTGTAAACCTAAGGAAGTCTTCTCTGACAACATTATTTGCAGAGTCAAAATAACGTGCAGAAAGAGACAGCAATTCTGTGGCTGCAATTTCCATTGGATCGTCTCTCAAAATTGAAAATGATTCACTGTTACGATTGTGGTAACAAAACCAATTCTTAATACTCTAGCGCGTGGATCAATTAAATATTTTGGGTTCTTTGAGAAACATAGGTAGCATTTTAGGAGCACTCTCGAAATGTTCCCGCAATGTTTCGTCGCCTGAGTCTACTGTAAATTGTAATAAATCATCAAATACATCATTTGAATTTGTTTTTCCTGTTAAGGACAAGTCATGTAATTCAGAACACAATAGACAAGAAACAATTGATTTTGAAATTTGTGCGATTAGTTTGTACTAATTTCGCAAGATTCTCGTTGACGAGTTCTTCCATACCTTTAGTTTTGTTTGTCAGATCACTAACAAAATTAGTAGACTCTTCTATTGCATCTTTATGCCACTCGGAATTCATTTGCGTTTTTGTATACTCATGAAAGTATTTGAAATAAGTGAACGGGCGGCTTATTAATGCGCCATGACGACTACCATGCGTTATGTGTGGGCGGAAAAGCACACAAAATTTGCAGAGGGCAGCCTTAGCCGCTTTAGAATAGGCCAGCTAGGGATATAATGACAGCCAGGCTGTCGAAGTGTTCTTTTTGTGTTGTCTACGTCATTCTTAAAATTATAGTTCTTTTCGAGTTACCATGGGTTCAGTAAACTCTTGTAGTATAGGCAATCGTCAGTGTCCTCTTCCTTATTGTAATTTCCGTTATCGGGAATATTGACCACGTTACTACTAGCCCTTTCCACCAACGCACTTGAAACCAGCATAGACACTCGCTACGTCTCTATTTTCTCCGTCAGTACAATTAGTGTATTTTTTAATAGCGATGATTACGTTTTACTCACGGTTTTTTTGCGATACCTCATCATAGACAGTATCTTTTCCGACTCCTTCACTTTCATTTGTAGTTTACATTCGCTTATAAAGTACAAAAATTTACGTATATTGGTCAGTTTGCCCCTGTATTCACTGCACTTGTACACTTCGCAATGTCAAAAGCCTATGAAAACCACAGTCATGCACCACTGTCCACTTACGACTAAACGTTGCATTTACCTACCTCTCACGCGATGCGATGCCGAGCCGAGCTGAACGGTGACTGGAGAAGAGAAACTGAAATCGTATCACAGTGGGGTGAGGCAGCGAGGCGATTCGATTCAACAGTGAAACAGCGGGGTGCCGCAGGTTAGAAACTATAGAAGTCTCATGTTTGTTGTTAGTGTAGACCAGTTTTGCAGTTCCTGAACACCCGTTCCAGTGCACTGTAAGTGTTGTCTGCGAGGGCTTGACATTACATGTGCGGAATGGGAGGGACATCCGCCATGTTGGTACCACACTGATTGCTTCAGGTCCAGTGCGATGTCTTCCAGTAACAGCGGCAGCAGCATATACAATGAACACACAAAGAAACTGGTATAGGCATGCATATTCAAATACAGAGATGTGTAAACAGGAAGAATACGGCGGTGCTATCGGAAATGCCTATATAAGACAACAAGTGCCTGGCGCAGTTTTTTGATCTGTTACAGCTGCTACAATGTGCAGGTTATCGTGATGTAAGTGAGTTTGAACGTGGTGTTGTAGTCAGCGCATGAGCGATGGGGCACAGCATCTCCGAGGTAGCGATGAAGTGGGGATTTTCCTGTACGACCATTTCACGTGTCTACCGTGAATATCAGGAATCCGGTAAAAGATCAAATATCCGACATCGTTGCGGCCGGAAAAATATCCTGAGAACGGGACGTACGACGACTGAAGAGAATCGTTCAACGTGACAGAAGTGCACCCCTTCCTCAAATTGCTGCAGGTTTCAATGCTGGGCCATCTACAAGTGTGAGCGTGCGAACTATTGAACGAAATACCATCGATATGGGCATTCGGAACCGAAAACCCACTCGTTTACCCTTGATGACTGCACGACACAAAGCTTTACGCCTCACCTGGGCCCGTCATCACCGACATTGGCCTGTTGATGACTGGAAACATGTTGCCTGTTCGGACGAGTCTCTTTTCAAACTTTATCCACCGGATGGACGTGAATGGGTGTGGAGACAACCTCATGAATCCATGGAACCTGCATGTCAGCAGGGGACTGTTCAAGCTGGTGGAGCCTCTGAAGTGGTGTGAGGCGTGCGCAGTTGGAGTGATATGGGACCCCTGATTCGTCTAGATACGACTCTGAGAGGTGACACATACGTAATCATCCTGTTTGATCACCTGCATACATTCATGTCCATTTTGTATTCCGTAGGACTTTGGGAATTCCAGCACGACAATGCGACATCACAAACGCACATTGGCTCCAGAAACCCTCTTCTGACCTTAAACACTTCCACTGGCCACCAAACTCCTGAGACATGAACATCATTGAGCATATCTGGGGTACTTTGTAATGTGCTGTCCAGAAGAGATCTCCATCCCTCGTACTCTTGCAGATTTCTGGACAGCCCTGCAAGATTCGTTGTCTCAATACCCTCCAACACTGCTTCAGACATTATTCGAGCCCATGCCAAGTCGTGTTGCGGCACTTCTGCGTGCTCTCGGAGGCCCTACACAATATTAGGCAGCTGTACCAGTTTCTTTGTCTCTTCAGTGTAGAATTCTTCGCTTAAGCGAGCGAATTGTCTGAGTGTCTCCTCGTTGTGCCCTGTCCGTGAGGGAAATTATGATTTCCAGTCTCAGTCTTGGCCGACTAGGGCAATCGACTTGGTCCCTACTTAAGGGGTTTGTGAACTGATAAATTAAGAAACTGAGAAGTTGGGCTGGTGTACAACATACGATGAAAAAAGTTATGACTAAATTGTTCATATATTAAAACAAAGAACTATAAAATCGCCGTGAACAGCCTTCAAAAAAGTACAGTTAAAGCCAAAGGTTGACTTCAGAGAACCATAAGCAACACGTTGACACCTTAAGGAAGACAGACATTATTAATTAATTACTAACAGAAAGGGGGACGATGTGCTGTTACTCGAGAATCTACGAGGGATAGCCAAAAAAAAAAAAAAACGGAATATCAGTCGTGGGCAGAGCTTGTGCAGTACGCATTTCTGCTCCTAGGCGTGTATAGCGCAAGTCATTGCCAGTTCAGTACTGCCTGTGTTGTCGACCCGGCGTGTTCTGATCATGCGCAGTGATTGATTTTGCTAGCGCTTTTTTGTTCTTGTTTCGTTTTTTTTTATGGTAAGTTTAAGTGAACAACGTGCACCTATAATTTCTTTTCTACTCGGTAAAAAAGCTGCTGAAACTGTATTAAAGTTTGAAAACAGCTCACCAAGAAAGATGACGCTATGGCAAAAACTTAAGTTTACGGGTGGTTTTCTCGATTTAAAAATGGCGACATGTCGATTGGTGACAAACATCGTTCTGCACGTCCCTCAACTGCCCGAATCGACGAAAATACTGAAAAAGTTCGAGGTCTTGTGCTCACAACCGTCAACAGCCAATTGATCAACTTTCAGGGATTAGTGGGTTATCTTGGAGCTCGGTTCAGCGAATTTTAACGGAAGAGTTGGGAATGAAAAGGGTTGCTGCCAAGTTTGCTCCTCGGTTCTGGCTGGCAGTCGAAAGGAACGTCATGCTTTGAAACAAGAGCTAGAAACTCATCCAAATTTTCTGCCAAAGGGCATTACTGGTGATGAGTCGTGGTGGTTACGACTCAGAAACGAGGCAACAGTCAAACCGATGAGAAGACGTCATCGTCACTCCGTCCAAAAAATGTCGGAAAGTCAAAATCAAACATCAAAACAATGCTGAATTGCTCTTTTTTTGCTGTCAAGGGCGTAGTTCATTCAGAGTTTGTTCCCCCAGGTCAGACCGTCAATCAAACCTTTCATCTGCAAGTTATAAGAAGGTTGCGCAACAGTGTTCGTCAAAACAGACCCTATCGTGCCAGGCAAGAGTCTAGTTCTTCCACCACGACAATGCACCTGCATACAGTTTTTGGCTAAAATGGCACGGTTCCTCTGCCTCACGCATCTTACTCGCATGACCTGGCTCCGTGCGACTTTTTCATATATCCGCGAATGAAAAGGAGCATGAAAGGACACCACTGATTTGACACCATTCAGGAAGTCAAGAAAAAAGAGCGAGGAGGTGTCAGCCATTTCCAAAGACGATTACAAAAAATGTTTTGAACAATGGAAGCACCAGTGGGACAAATGTATTAGTTATGATGTAGCGTATTTTGAACGGAATAAGTTTGTTTTGTGAACAATTTGGTTTCCCCTTCGTATACACTCCTGGAAATGGAAAAAAAGAACACATTGACACCGGTGTGTCAGACCCACCATACTTGCTCCGGACACTGCGAGAGGGCTGTACAAGCAATGATCACACGCACGGCACAGCGGACACACCAGGAACCGCGGTGTTGGCCGTCGAATGGCGCTAGCTGCGCAGCATTTGTGCACCGCCGCCGTCAGTGTCAGCCAGTTTGCCGTGGCATACGGAGCTCCATCGCAGTCTTTAACACTGGTAGCATGCCGCGACAGCGTGGACGTGAACCGTATGTGCAGTTGACGGACTTTGAGCGAGGGCGTATAGTGGGCATGCGGGAGGCCGGGTGGACGTACCGCCGAATTGCTCAACACGTGGGGCGTGAGGTCTCCACAGTACATCGATGTTGTCGCCAGTGGTCGGCGGAAGGTGCACGTGCCCGTCGACCTGGGACCGGACCGCAGCGACGCACGGATGCACGCCAAGACCGTAGGATCCTACGCAGTGCCGTAGGGGACCGCACCGCCACTTCCCAGCAAATTAGGGACACTGTTGCTCCTGGGGTATCGGCGAGGACCATTCGCAACCGTCTCCATGAAGCTGGGCTACGGTCCCGCACACCGTTAGGCCGTCTTCCGCTCACGCCCCAACATCGTGCAGCCCGCCTCCAGTGGTGTCGCGACAGGCGTGAATGGAGGGACGAATGGAGACGTGTCGTCTTCAGCGATGAGAGTCGCTTCTGCCTTGGTGCCAATGATGGTCGTATGCGTGTTTGGCGCCGTGCAGGTGAGCGCCACAATCAGGACTGCATACGACCGAGGCACACAGGGCCAACACCCGGCATCATGGTGTGGGAAGCGATCTCCTACACTGGCCGTACACCACTGGTGATCGTCGAGGGGACACTGAATAGTGCACGGTACATCCAAACCGTCATCGAACCCATCGTTCTACCATTCCTAGACCGGCAAGGGAACTTGCTGTTCCAACAGGACAATGCACGTCCGCATGTATCCCGTGCCACCCAACGTGCTCTAGAAGGTGTAAGTCAACTATCCTGGCCAGCAAGATCTCCGGATCTGTCCCCCATTGAGCATGTTTGGGACTGGATGAAGCGTCGTCTCACGCGGTCTGCACGTCCAGCACGAACGCTGGTCCAACTGAGGCGCCAGGTGGAAATGGCATGGCAAGCCGTTCCACAGGACTACATCCAGCATCTGTACGATCGTCTCCATGGGAGAATAGCAGCCTGCATTGCTGCGAAAGGTGGATATACACTGTACTAGTGCCGACATTGTGCATGCTCTGTTGCCTGTGTCTATGTGCCTGTGGTTCTGTCAGTGTGATCATGTGATGTATCTGACCCCAGGAATGTGTCAATAAAGTTTCCCCTTCCTGGGACAATGAATTCACGGTGTTCTTATTTCAGTTCCAGGAGTGTATTTAACCTCTACAGTACAGATACCGTTGGGAGAAATCTTCCTGTACAAACCAGAGTATTCTGACGACGCGACAGAGGGTGCTGGTAGCGACGTCTGTTCACCACGCAGCGATTTTGAAGGTGCCCTGCAGCTTGCAGCAACCTGCAGGCGATCACAACTCTCCTAAGCAACTGCTTGCGCCGCGTTGAGTTGGCGGTGCTTTGTCGCAACGATCGTTATGCGTCTCTGTCAAAGGCAATGAGCGGCAAACCGTCACGTGGCTTGCGGAGTATGGATGTAGATGTAGAAACTGCAAGGGGACGCATAGGCGGCAAGGGCCTGGACGCGAATTCGATAATCGCTGGCGCCTTCCGAACGTCCCGGAGTTTGTGATGACCTCAACCCACAGGAAAAATAATTATCAATATCTGAACTGTGAAGTCATCCAAAATTATAGTTGGAAAACCACACTCTTTGTTTATGAACTGAAAACTCTAATATTCACGAGAAACTGCTCTGAAATTAACCTGAACCGACAAAATTGTGTATACATTCTCTGAAACTTCAAAGACATCTAAGACAATATCTGAAAGGAATTAGAAAAAGTGTGAAAATTTCGTGAATCACACACAACACTGTTAATAATCGCATGAACACTGAGGGGGTTCACCATACATCTACCCACTTTTGAGTATAACAAGTGTCTGTTAATACTACGACCTGTAGCAATACAATATCAAAAACTTTTATTACTGGGTAAACAGTCCCTACGTGATTTGACAGCTGACATTTATAATTCACGCTCACGTCAGGAAATGCACCAATACGGGACTAGCAGCTTTTACGTTATTGGTCAGAACGCAAGCAATTATGGCGGTCGCCTTAATTTGCGCGCGAAGCCATATTTCGCGACAAAATACTCTTATTAGTCATTGTCATATATCTAGTCTCACAACAATACATAAAACTACATAAAATAACTACAATAATTTTGACATGCAAGGAGAATTAGTTCTAATGAGAGGAAGAAGTTTATATTTACTGGTATTTCAACAATGACTACCAGGCAACTTTTAAATCACTGATTGTAATTTTATTTTCGTTAGCAGAAAGCAAACATAAACTAAACAAAGAATTTATTTGAATAGAGTCTGTAATTCTTATACTTTTAGTTCTTATACTTTTGATAGAGAAAGAAGGTTTCTAGGTCAGGGGATACCGTTCGGCGAAATGTCTTAACTTTTTGTTGCATACGAAGCGTTGCGTTGGGCAGCACGATGTCGGCGGGTTACGATGATGAGAGCAGGATACAGGCAGTTCCGCTGGTTAATCTTCTCCGGCGAAACGCAAATACAGTTCCGACACAGCTGTATCATTAACCCTGTGGTGATTAACAAACCACAAGACGCCAGTATACGACCGTTGTTGACATGTCCTCTCTTTCAAAGTACATTACGTAGACATCGCTCGCTTTTACACTTTATGCACTGTCCGTCCATAATTATACAGTTCGTCACATTCATATAGTCTTAGCCACAAATACACAGTTCATAGAATTGTTCTTGTGTGTGAAACACACCGTAAACAATGTCCACTCTGTTCTCGCATTTCAAACTTCGACAACGTCACTGAAAGTCATTTATATTGCACAGTTAATTAAAGTCTTCACTTTCACGGCTTGATAGACTGTGATAGACAACAGTTCCACCACCCAAAACCAATACCAGCAAAGTTCATTTGCATAAAAGCACTGTTCGTGTCGGCCACAACAAAGTATTGTTAGTGGCACTTTCACAGTGCGGTTTATTTGCTCTTAAAGTTCCTTGGCGATGGCATTACATACCGCAGTGGTAAAGAGAATTAACAATCTGATAGTTCGGTATCACTGTCCATACAAATTACGTATGCTTTTCACAAAACACAGTACTATTTTTTCGCGCACGCTTCACAGACACACCATCCACCATCCCCTCTACTACACAACAACCTTTCGATATCACTATCGCTGTCCCCTGTCTATATATGTTATAGCGTTATTGTAAATTACATAAATCTTTATAAATTTTATTGACTGCATATTTCACAATTAATAATATTCCAAAAGAGAACTTTACAAACTTTACCACTGGTACAAAGCAAGAAACATATTTATCCATTTGCAAACGAAATAATTACAATTACATCTTTACATTTAAAAACCACAGTAGAATGTTACACAATCACAATTAGAAATGCCCATATGAACAAAAGAAAAAGAATAGAAATCTAAAGAAAATCACGAAAAAAATTTTATATGCGTAATTAGCAATGCCTTCACAAGTTATGTGATCTGGGAGTGGCTGGCGCACAGTAAGCTTCTGACTTGAGAAAAAATCTGCTAGGACAAGCAGAGGAAACAAAGTTGTCGTTCCTCACAGGTTACCCATCTTGTCCAGTCGCCGACCAGCCCGAGGGACGACTTTTTCTTTTTTGAAGAAGGAGCCGTTCACACTGTCAACGGAATTAACACTCATCGCCGTTTTGCCGACTGCTAAGTTCTCTCAGTATGGTCGTATCACAGATCAGATACCGAGACACTCTACAGAAGAATGTAAGGAATCTGACTACAATAGTCTCTTTACTCTCTGATTTTTTTCTTTTTTGGGAGAAATCTGCATGTAAAGTTAATAAAAATAAGAAATCAAGTACAACAATGTTAGTTGTAACTAGGGGACCAATCCTCTGTATCAGCATATATCCGATTTTAATTAATTGGGTCCTCTTTCTTTGTTATTTGACCTCTCGGCTAATGTCGAGCCTGACCTAAGTTACGGAGTCACTACATCAACGCCAAGTCTTTTATATACTGTCATACATAATCGGGGAGTTTTTTAACTTACCAGCTGTAACAACGCACACTATTAAAAAAAAGGGTCAAAAAGTATGACATTTCAAAGCGGAAAAAGGCTCTTGTGCTTTCCGAGAACTCGGTGAAATCACGTGGAGGTATGAAACACGTGGAAGATTAACTTGAAGACCAGGGAAAGTTGTAATAAACTCGTGAAAATCCAATTACACTCAGCGTAACATAACCACCAGTATTTGAGTACCAGACAACAAATTTCATGTGCAACTACAATTCAACAGACTGTCGGTCTTTGACTAAGCATGTAAAATCTTTAAGCTTGAAAATGCGATGTGGTGATTTTTTTTGTCTATTGTATCCAACAGTAATGTAAAAATTTGACACATTAAATCAATTGCAAGGAAATCAGATGTCTAAAGCTGTTCTAAAGAAGGGACTTCGATTGTTTAAAGAACCGTGGTTCGCTATAAGCATAGTCGATTATAGCAAATAACAACCAGATACACAGTCGGAAAAGAAATGCAACAGAAAAAATAATTGATGTAGAATAATGAAATTTCTGGAATTCGTGTGTCTAGATAACACACTTCAGTGATTACCATTCTTCTTCTGCTGCTTATCCATTAATGGATGTTGGCGACCACATGTTGCATCTTTCTCCTGAGAACCGCAGTATGTAATAGCTGCTCTACCCTTCGTAGTCCAGTCCACTGCTCTATATTATCCAACCAGGATGTTCTTCTACGCCCTTGCCTTCCTTTTTCCTTCAATCTTCCCTTCTATTATTAACTGCAGAAGCATATATATGGTGTTCCGTACTGTATGTCCTAGGTATGCAGTTTTTCTTCGTCAACATTTCTCGCTGCTTGTTCATTAATTCCAGTCTTCCGTGTTGGTTATTCTCGCAGTCCACTGTATTTTAAGCATTCTGCAATAAATCCACATTTCAAAGGCCTCTAACTTCTTCGTTGTTGTCATATTTAGTGTGCATTATTCAGAGCCATTTAGAAGCACGGAGCAGGTGTAGTATTTCACAAATTGGACTCTAAGGTTTAGGTCTAGGTCTGTGCTTCTAATAATATTCTTAAATTTTATGAAGGCGTTTCGGGCGTTCTCTATGCGACAGTTTATTTCCAAGTCTGTTCGCCAGTCTTCGCAAAGACAGGTTCCGAGGTATTTAAACTTTGTTGATTCTTTGTATTACAGACTCTTGAAATCGTAGATTTGCATCTTTAAATGAGTCGGGTTCTCGTGTGACAATCATAAAATTAGTCTTTTGATGTTAATATTCAGACCTAGAGTACTGCTGCAATCTCCTACTATGTTGACGAGGTGTTGAAGGTCATCTAAATTACCAGCTACCGTTACCGTGTCATCAGCATAGCGAATGTTGTTGATGTACACTCCGTTAACCTTTATGCTTTTTTCTACATCATCAAGTGCCTCCTGAAACACACTCTCAGAGTATAAGTTAAATAACAGAAGTGACAGTATGCATCCTTGTCGGAACCCTCTACATATATTGAAAAAATCTGTGACCTCATTATCGAATTTAACCTGCGCTGTCTGATTCCAATATAAATTCTCTATACAGCGGATATCTTTCTCATCTATATCAATTCTTTTGAGAACTTCCATGAGTTTATGATGTTGTACTCTATCGAATGCTTTTTCGTAGACAATAAAACAGAGACCTACATTTTTACCCTGATCATAGCAGTTTTATACTAGAATTTGTAATGCGACTAATGCTTCCCTTGTACCTAAATCTTTCCTAAATCCAAAGAGTGTCTCACTAATGAATGTCTCACAATTTTCGTATAGCCTTTGATGGATGACTCTCAGAAATATTTTCAGAGAATGGCTCATAAGACTAATGAGTCTGTGATCTTCGCATCTTCTTGCATTCCTATTTCTTTGTTAAGGGAATGAAAGTTAAACTTTCTGGCAGATTAAAACTCTGTGCTGGAGCGAGACTCGAACTCGGGACCTTTGCCTTTCGCGGGCAAGTGCTCTACAGTCTGAGCTACCCAAGGACAACTCACGCCCCGTCCTCACAGCTTTACTTCTGCCAGTACCTCGTCTCCTACCTTCCAAAATTTACAGAAGCTCTCCTGCGCAGGCAAAGGTCCTGAGTTCGAGTCTCGGTCTGGTACACAGTTTTAATCTGTCAGGAAGTTTCATATCAGCGCACTCTCCGCTGCAGAGTGAAAATCTCATTCTGGGGATGAAAGTTGATAACAGCCATTGGGCAGGGTAATGACCAGTGTCATGAATTTTGTTAAACAGTTTGTGTAAGATTTTGTTACCTTCTACATCAAATAGTTTAATAAGTTCGATTGGAATTTCATCAGGCCCTGTGACTTTGTTGGTTTTTGAGTTTTTGATGACTTTGTCGATTTCTTCTTTCATGAGTGGAGTTACTGTTAAATAGTTGTTCCTAGAAGTCTCAACATTTGGTCTATCATCTGAAAAGAGGTTCTTAATGTAGTCTTCCTATATATCTTTCTTCTCAATGGTATCTAGAACTATTTTATTATTTTTGTTGATTAATAAGGAGATGTTTTTTTCTTCTATATATCCTAGCAGTTTCTTTTAACTTGTTTTGTAAGTTAAAATCGTCATGTGAAGCTTGCAAGCTTTAAATTTCTTCACATTCATGTTGTAGCCATTCATTTTTTCTGCTCTAATCTTTGATCTTGTGAATTTCTGGATATTATTGTACTTAGTTTGATCTAACTGGGCTTTATACCTTCGCCGTTCGTCCATCAATGAAAGATTCTCATCAGTGATGTATTTCTGTTTTCGATCTCTTGTTTTATATCCTACTTTTTCTCGAGCAGTGGTTAGCATAATGTTTTTCATCCCTTCCCAAACTCTGGTATTGTTTTTTTGGCCAATCAGAAGTTTCATTGTCACTATTTTATTGTTGATGTCCTTGATAACTTCACTTCTTAGTTCAGGCTCTTCGAGTTTTTCATAAGCTATCTTTCTTTGTTGAGTTGTTTTTTGTGTTTTACAAGTTTTTGTTTTTAGAGAAGCTACTAGTAGTGTATGTTCAGATGGAACATCTTGTTCAGGATAAGTGGATGGCCTTGTAACTGAAGTTCCAAAACGCTAATTGATTAAAATATAGTCTGTCTGCTTACGGACTATGTTTTCTTTGTTGTCAGCTGGAGATTTCCATGTATAAAGTCGTCGTCGTGGTAATTTGAACCATCTATTAGTGACTTTCATGTTTTCTTCTTGGCAGAATTGTAGCAGAGATCACCTCTCTCGTTTCGTGTTCCTAAACCAAAAGGACCTACGAGGTCCTCATATCTGCCATTTCTCAGCTTGGCATTGAAATCTCCCATTATTATATTAATTTCGTGATGTTTTGTAAGTGCAAACACTTCTCTGACTTGGTCATAGGAAGAGTCCACTTCTAGTTCATCTGGAGTTGGTGCGTATACTTGAATATTGACGGTTAACTGGTTTGGCACTGAGTTTTAACAAGGCAACTCTATCGGAAAGTGGCACAAAATCAGTAACGCTCTTGGAATAGCGCTCTGAGACAGTAACGTCCACTCCTCTTCTGTGATTTCGGTCCTGATTCCCAGAATAAAACAGTGTACATCCACCTGCAGAACACATTCCACTGTCAGGTCACCAAGTTTCTGCTATACCAAGTATATCAATACTTAGTCGTGTCATTTCTTGGATAAGATTTGCTAATTTTCTTGCTTCATATATACTTCGAACATTCCAGGTTCCAATATTATTATTCTTTCTTGTGTTCGTCTTTAACGTGGATCCATTCAGAACTGTTCGCCCACGGAGATCCGACTGGGGAACTATTTAAAACTCCAGAACATTTAGAAATGAATGTATCCATCCATGTGGTTCTCTAGGAATTCTGTCAGGGTGGTATTCCGTTGCCTTCCCCCAAAATGTCAGCCGCCCCTAACATGGAGACAGACGCTGTTAGCCGCCCACTGTGGATCAGATGCTGCTGAGCCTGTTGATCCGAGAGAGGTACTTGGGAGGCGTTCCCCTGTCCGACACACGGGGACGCGCCCTCTAAAGGTTACAGGCTCCCTCGAAGGAAAAAAGTGCGAAATAAACCATTGCAAATGTGAAATACTGGTACATTAACAACCGGTGTAATGCCAGAATGCTAAACACAAGATGCAAACGTGCATGCTTTGTGTTTTACAGATTGTGGATCTCAGATTGTAGGATGGAGTTCCATGCCTGTTGCACATGGTTGGTCAATATAGGAACGATTTATACTGTTCGTGGATGACGCTGGAGTTATCGTCTGGTGATGTCCCATATGTGTTCGATTGGAGACAGATCTGGTGTTCGAGCAGGCCAAGCCAACATGTCGACACCCTGTACAGCATGTTGTGCTACAACAGTGGAGTTTCACCGAGCATTATCCCGTTGGAAAACACCCCCTGGAATGCAGTTCATGAATGGTAGTACGACAGGTCGAATCACCAGACTTACGTACAGATTTGCAGTCAGGGCGCTTGGGGTAACTAAGAGACTGCTCTTGCTGTCATACGAAATCGCACCCCAGATCATAACACCATTGTAATTCCAGTGCATCTAGCACGCAGACATGTTGGGTGCACGTTCTCAACTGGCCCCATCCTAACCAACACACGACCATCACTGGCACCAAGGCAGGACCAGTCTTCATCAGAAAACACAATAGACTTCCATCCTACCCTCCAATAAGTTCTCGCTTGACATCACTGAAGTCCCAAATGGTGGTGGTTTGCGGTCAGTGGAATGCACATTACAGAGCGTCTGCCTCGGACCTGTCCTTGAAGTAACTGATCTGCAACAGTTCGTTGTGACACTGTGGTGCATGGTACTGCTTAAATTACTGCTGCAGATTCAGTACCATGCGCCAGACCCATACATCGAACTTGATGGTCTTCCCTCTAGATAGTGCCACGTGGCCTCCTGTAGCCCCGTGTTATTGCGACCGTACATTCTCGTGACCACCGATGCCAGTAATCATGTACAGTGGCTACAGTCCTGCCAAGTCTCTCTACAGAATCGCTGAAGCTACATTTAGCTTCTCGTGGCCCTATTATACAACCTCGTTCAAATTCAGTGAGGTGTTGATGAGGGCGTCTTTGATGCCGTAAACTCATTCTTGACTAACACCAACTCACCACGTCCACCGAAGGTAACTAAAGCTCAAAACCGTTACTGCGAGTGTTTGAAGCAAACCTGATTTGCACCCTCATAATGGCGGTACTAGCGGCACTGTTATGCGATTGGCGCAAAAACTTAGTGTACATCATTGTTAAGACGTAGAAGCACGTCTACCAACTTCCGTTCATGTCACACAACTACTTCTTGGTGTTTAGATTTTTCTTCCGTCGGCGTGTTATATCTTCTATTTCACGAGAGCTTCTGCTGACTCTATTGAAAAGTATAACAAGTGAAGCAACGTAATTATATAATAATTGTCTAACGTGCACTAGACTGGCAGCAGTGACGTCACTGTGCGAGTCTTTGGAGTCACATCGTGTAAAGTTTTAGTAGTATCAGGTTTTATGTTTTTCTAGAATAACACTAAAATCGCAGTTTCTAGCGAAAATGTTTCCCCATAAAAAATCAAACTACATTTAATTTCCTACAAAAAGGTCCCATTTTTTTCATAGTTGCATAACGAAGAACACAAAATGGGGTTAAAATAGTTCCCGCGTTGTAGTGGATGGCGATACCGTAGATTAATAAGATATTGTTTTAACTCTCTCGTCCAAGACTGTAGATTCTACGGGCCAGCGTATTTTGTCGATTAAAAAGCGCTGCGCGTTTTTTTCACACCGCCGACTATCGATGTACCATGTTTATACTGTCATTCATTAGTTGCATGGATAGATGGCTTGAGTGTTGATCTTGTTTTCGCGATATTTCGTTCGTTATGAGTCATTGGTTTCGCCTACAGATAGAGCACATTATTGGTATTCTGTGTAAGAGAAATGGCGCGCAGTGGTTTATCTGATGAAGGAATTGTCCATTTATTGGATTTTGGAGACATTGTCAGTGCTCTAGATAGTGAAGATGATTTGGACGACACAGTTGTCTTTGACGGCGACTGCAGTGCACTATGTTCAGCCACAGAACTATAAAATGGTGGTGGAAACTCTTTTTTCATTTGCTCTTAGTACGAGTGTCGAATGCATTTTGGTTACAGAGTTCATTTCCGACCAATAAAATGACAATAACTGATTTCATTACCAATCTTGCCAACTGTTCCAAATAACCAAAGCGGATCTGTCGGCTGACTGACACAGAGACATTTCCTGCAACATTAACCACCCACAAGCAAAAAACTTCAAAATCAAAGAAAGAAAGTGGGAAAGCTTCTCCCAGGAAGAAATTGTGTAGAATTGCGTATGGAACCCTGTTTTAAAATATTTCGTACGAAAATGCAGTACAAATGGATATAGCAAAAAATGATTCAAACTGCTCTAAGCACTATGGGACTTAACATCTGAGGTCATCAGTCCCCTAGACTTAGAACTACTTGAACCTAACTAACCTAGGGACGTCACGCACATCCATGCCCGAGGCAGGATTGGAACCTCCGACTGTAGCAGCAGCTTGTTCCGGACTGAAGCGCCTAGAACCGCTCGGCCACAGCGGCCGGTTGCATATGGTAGTTCTGCTTATTTAAATACGAAATTCAACACTGACCATTATGTATTTATGAATTCATTTACTCTACCGCTATGAATATATGACTTTTTTAATTTTACAAAAAGGATTTCATATATAATAACATAATTTGTTCATGTAATACCAGACAAGATTTTGTTCATAGTTGTATACTCAAGAACATGAAATGGGGTTAAAATAGTGTTAATTTTGTACTTGTATGTTCGACATTCTCCAAGATATAAATTTTTGAATGGAGATAAAATTGCCTGGTTTCTGCTGACCTGCGGGCATGGACAAGTATTGGGCAGGTACTGAGTGTGTTAGTGGTATAAAATTAATGCTTATCTTTAGTTGAAGTGGGGAGGTGTCAGAGGGCGTTTAAAGGAACTATTATGTATGTTGTTCATGGTATTCCCTCCTACACTGTACAAAAATTTGTAACTGTACGAATTTTTTCGCCCCCAGTCGAACTTTTCTGGCCTTTGTTGACTGGTTCATTCAGGTGATAGTCATGTTGCCTCGTTTGTCAAGTTTCCTCAGTTTTCTCTGATTAGACCTCCTGTGTGATAGCACATTGTTTCGAACGTTTTGCAATAGCTGCGAAAAGCACATACGCCACAATCAGAATGTTTTTGGGATAACACTGGATTGCGTAGAAATGTGCATTTCTGTTGGAAACAACAATTCAGGGGTCTGTGGGTCTAACAGAAATAAATCAACAACAAATTTTGGAGAAAACACTGTTTATTAAAACATGTATTCTTACTTGTGAAGAAGAATAATTACATGACATATGATATTAGCCTTGTATTACCATAGAAATTTTAATTTATTGTTCGTAACTGCACCGTAAATAATCGAGAGAAGTCAGTTTAGTTGTACGTGGCGTACTTTATCATGATGAGCAATGTGTTGGGTTATTTCACAATTGTTGGCGATTCCAGCAGGCGTAATACAGGAAATGGACTGCACTGGATGAAATGTCGGAGAAAAATCTCAGCAATCTCCTGTCAGATGAGATTGTTGAGAACGCATCTGAACAGAAACGGTTCAATTGAAGCAGAGAACTTTTTTGACGTGATTCGGCACTGTGAAGTGATATTTATGATTTTTAATTTTGGAAAAGTGAATTAACGCCGATAGGGAAATTGGCGTGACGAACATACGGGATCATTTGGAAGAACTATTCGTAAAATGCTTCCACCGCTACTTGCACATTTGGAGGACAACTGCAGCCACATACAGTACGATGGTGGAAAATTACTGTTTACGGTACGTAATTTCAAACTAGACAGATTGATAATATAACTTTCGTAGCAAAGATACAGTGAAATATTTGTGACAAGTTAAGCTGTATGCAGACCGAAGCTTGAATTTGTGCAGCCGAGCCATCAGTGATTCGGTCAGTGGGAACTGCACTCTGTACAACTCAAACGGCAGGAAAATGCCACGAAAGACAGATATCTCAGTCCGAAATGTTCCGATCCGCACATGGCTTTAACATGGAGCGTTTCGTCACACGGTACACCTAGTAATGAGTGAGATGTGTTTCGTCTCAGCGACAGACAACAAAGAGCTCGAACAGTCCACGGGTGTACTGCCGGTCCATAGTGTCCAACGGGCACAATATTTCGGCGATCAGACATGTCGCCATGGTCAGGTGCGCTGACGAACAGAGCTCCTGAGGGCGGGGGGCAGCGCACCTGACGATGGCGACATGTCTGCTCGCCGAAATATTGGGCCCGTTGGACACTATGGACCGGCAGTACACCTGTGCACTGTTCGAGCAAGAAATACGGCAGGAGAAACTGAATAATCACAACATTAAGAGTTAATTAGTGGCCAATGACCAAGAGGGTGTACATTTTCCTTCGGACACTACAGCAGTCCTCGCAAGCGTTGGATTGCTTACGTGATAAGAGATAGCACATTTTCTCAACAAAAGCGATCCATTAAAGCTAATTCCTGGCCTTACACGCAAAAGTAGTTGATGTTTTTTGCATAGTGGGCAGTTATGCCTGCAACCTTAGCAATTTTTTTCTGGGTGGCAAAGCAATTACAACTGAAAGTTTCTGTATTCAGATTGATGGGAGTCGCCCTAGTTAGCATTATAAATAGTCCTCTTGCCTCTTTTCACGCGGTTCTCTAATGAAACTGGATTTAGGAGGCAAGTGGCTGAGACGCTTCGGGAAAGCAGTGTGATGCGGGCTGCTGCAGCCGTAGCCTCGTTCCTGTGAAGATACACTGGACACGACGTAATACCGCCGTCAAATAGCACCTAGTCCTTAGAAGCGAATACTTTCGTCTTGTTACTGTCACGCTTTCCTTTCCTTGTTGTCAGAGTCGCCAGTAATTTTATATCGAGTGAATATAAAAATACGAATCATTGATGCTGCGAAGCAACCATTTCTCGTAAAATATCGATCAGAAGATACGATCTGTCGAAGCACTCTCGGAAGAACTGGTCCATGGTGCTGTACAGGTGATGCTTCCGGCTGAGAAGCCAGTGGTACTCGTCAGGGTAAATCTGTAAACAGTAAAACAAACAAGCGGTAAGTAGCAAGTGAAGGGTATCTGTCGGTGAAAGATCTGGTTGAGGACCGGTGCCCGTGAAAAAGGTGTCCACAAAAATTAAGTATCTATTAACGTGGAAGGTGGGAAGACGGTATCTGGATGTATATGAAAGAAAAACCTTTGATGTTTAGATGAACTGAGTTACCGGATCTGCACACATATGATAGTTGAATAAATATTAATAAATAACTTGGCCATATTTATCTGTTGCACAACTGATAGCAGTAGGACGTAAAATGGAAGTTTGAGATGGAATACGTAAGCGTGTTCTCTGGTAAAACTATCACGTTTACTCAAATACAGCTGAACATAGTAATAAGACCAACTAATAAATGGGGGATGGTTGCTGTCCTTCGTAACACTCTCGGCTGAGTTACAAAATTACATTTACAACTGCGTCTTGAGGAGCCCAGCACGATATATCATTAATTATTAATTATGGAAGGGTCAGAGGAATCTTTCAATGGCGACATTCACACAAGTCTACACATATAATACATACTCGGGACAAATATAAGAACAAAGAAAGAACTCTACCAGTATGCAAGTGGTTGGCAAACGGTCGTTCCCTTGGACTGAGTGCACAAAGCAAGTGAGCGAGAATTCATCGATGAGAAAAAGCTGTTAATAGTTGCAGCATAGAAGAAATTGTGAAACTAATTTGAAAGTTCGATTCTCGCAATCCGCGACCACGTGGTCGTCACAAACAAAAATTCTGCATTAAATGAGCTGTAAAATTTAGAATAACTGACCAAATTGGACAGGCCACATTACTGTGAGTCACGATCTGCGAACTTAAGGCTCCCAGATCTGTACTTAACACGTGCTGAGACAACAAAGACGTGTGGAAACTTCCCTGGCAGATTAAAACTGTGTGCCGGACCGAGACTCGAACTCGGGACATTTGCCTTTCACGGGCAAGTGCTCTACCATCTGAGCTACCCAAGCACGACTCACGCCCCGTCCTCACAGCTTTACTTCCGCCAGTACTTCGTCTCCTACTTTCCAAACGAAAGGCAAAGGTCCCGAGTTCGAGTCTCGGTCCGGCACACAGTTTTAATCTGCCAGGAAAGTTTCAGATAACAGCGCACACTCCGCTGCAGAGTGAAAATCTCATTCATGTGGAAACATAGATTCTGAACTGAAATCGAAATTAGCGACGTTTCAGAAATCTATTCAATTATACTGCACACGTGAGATCACCAACGAACTAAATCAGACTGAACTGAGGAGATACATCACGAGTCCACATGTTTCAACACAGGTTGCGCAGAACAATGGCCAAGTGCAACTGGTTACAATGTTCCGAAAGTAAGCAGAAAAATTCCGTATGCCGCTCAACGAACAATGAACGATGAGAGCAAGACGTTAATTTTGACTGGAGCTGAAATCTACAAAAATAAGGTAATGCATTAACTATGAATAGGCACATTCACACTTAGTCCATGTTGTCCATCTCGCGTCTCACAGAACACTGCCGAGCGAACTCTTTTGGAACCCGCGCGTCCCGTTCCCCCAGAAATGCCCAGAGCTCCCAATTGTGTGCTGACAACCTATACAAGAGCTTCGTCCAAGGCGAAAAGAAATCTCTTTGCTACCTGGTACGTGCGCTATAGGATTGGCTATGCTGCCATGGTAGCAGACTACTTTCACTTCCACATATCTAGTTACTGAAAGTTACCTTGCACACTCTCATTCAAGCTTTTAATTCATCAGGTGAGAAAAGGAAAGGATGTATACAGGGTGGTCCATTGATAGTGACGGGCCAAATACCTCAAGAAATAAGTATCAAACGAAAAAACTACAAAGAACGAAACTCGTCTAGCTTGAAGGGGGAAACCAGATGGCGCTATGGTTGGCCCGCTAGATGGCACTGCCATAGGTCAAACGGATATCAACTGCGTTTTTTTTTTTTTTTTAAATAGGAACCCCCATTTTTATTACATATTCGTGTAGTACGTAAAGAAATATGAATGTTTTAGTTGGACCACTTTTTTCGCTTAGTGATAGATGGCGCTGTAATAGTCACAAACGTATAAGTACGTGGTATCACGTAACATTCCGCCAGTGCAGACGGTATTTGCTTCGTGATACATTACCCGTGTTAAAATGGACCGTTTACCAATTGCGGAAAAGGTAGATATCGTGTTGATGTATGGCTCCTGTGATCAAAATGCCCGACGGGCGTCTGCTATGTATGCTGCACGGTATCCTGGACGACGTCGTCCAAATGTCCGGACCGTTCACCGGATAGTTACGTTATTTAAGGAAACACGAAGTGTGAAACGTCAACCACGACCTGCAACAAATGATGATGCCCAAATAGGTGTTTCAGCTGCTGTCGCGGCTAATCCGCACATCAGTAGCAGACAAATTGCGCAAGAATCGGGAATCTCAAAAACGTCGGTGTTGAGAATGCTACACCAACATCGATTGCACTCGTACCATATTTCTATGCAGCAGGAATTGCATGGCCACGACTTTGAACGTCGTGTACAGTTCTGCCACTGGGCACAAGAGAAATTAAGAGACGATGACAGATTTTCTGCACGCGTTCTATTTAGCGACGAAACATCATTCACCAACAGCGATAAAGTAAAAAGGCATAATATGCACTACTGGGCAACGGAAAATCCACGATGACTGCGAGAAGTGGAACATCAGCGACCTTGGCGGGTTAATGTATGGTCTGGCATTATGGGATGAAGGATAATTGGCCTCCATTTAATCGATGGGAATCTAAATGGTGCAATGTATGCTGATTTCCTACGTAATGTTCTACCGATGTTACTACAAGATGTTTCACTGCATGACAGAATGTCGATACTCTTCCAACATGATGGATATCCGGCACATAGCTCGCGTGCGGTTAAGCGGTATTGAATAGCGTATTTCATGACAGGTGGATTGGTCGTCGAAGCACCATATCATGGCCCGCACGTTCACCGCATCTAACGTCCCCGGACTTCTTTCTGAGGGGAAAGTTGAAGGATATTTGCTATAGTGATCCACCGACAACCCTGACAACATGCGTCAGCGCATTGTCAATGCATGTGCGAATATCACGGAAAGCGAACTACTCGCTGTGGAGAGGAATGTCGTTACACGTATTGACAAATGCATTGAGGTTGACGGACGTAATTTTGAGCATTTATTGCATTAATGTGGTATTTACAGCATGCTTTCTCAGATATGATAAGTTCACAAAGGTATATGTATCACATTGGAACAACCGAAATAAAAATGTTCAAACGTACCTACGTTCTTTATTTTAATTTAAAAAACCTACCTGTTACCAACTGTTCGTCTAAAATTGTGAGCGATATGTTTGTGACTATTACAGCGCCATCTGTCACTAAGCGAAAAAAGTGGTCCAACTAAAACATTCCTATTTCTTTACGTACTACTCGAATATGTAATAAAAATGGGGGTTCCTATTACAAAAAACCCAGTGGATATACGTTTGACCTATGGCAGCGCCATATAGCGGGCCAACCATAGAGCCATCTGGTTTCCCCCTTAAGCTAGACAAGTTTCGTTCTTTGCAGTTTTTTCGTTTGACGCTTATTTCGTGAGATATTTGGGACGGTCACGATCAATGGACCACCCTGTATACTACACATTGATGTACTGAATATGTGTGTGGTGCTGCGATAATGACCAAAAATCTTAGTAAAATGTGCGATGGCCTTGTGGCCACCATAGGCACACTCAGCAGCTCAGTCTATTTTTCTGTAGTTTACAGTTTGCGCCCAGAATTGATTTGCCAGATGTGGGTACATGAATTTAAATGTTAAACAAAATGATGAAGAGGCTCGTGTAGAGACCCTTCACAGGCTGTGGCTGCTGTGGAGACTAAAAATAAACAGCTACTAACGTTTTAGCTGAACAGATCATGGTGTATATTATGAATTTTTCTCTCTGCAGTGCGATGACATGGGCAGCCTATCAGATTAAAAATGTACGTCGAGCAGGGACTCGAACCCTAAAACTTTGCCCTTTGTGGACGAGTGCTATACCAACTAAGCTATCTCACCATTACACCTCAGTGGTAGAGCGCTGGCCTGCGAAAGGCAAAGTTCTCAGTCTAAACCAGGTCATCTGGAGCACCTCAAACTCAGACAGCGGGTCGTCCGCTGTCTTATATTGCGCATTTTCATCATCGCCAGACGCAGCATCCCGCTTCTGATTTAGTCCGAAAAACACCTAGGACACAACTGAATGAAACAAAATTGTTATCATCTAAGTACTTTCAATTTTATTATTTTAGAGACAGTAACTTTATAAATTTACGTTTTGCAACTTCAAAGGTGACTGTTAGTTGTCTCCTTCATTTCCACATGACATATTTTACTTCTTTTTGTGATCTGTAACATTTATTTTACTAGCATCAACAAGATGTTGCACTAACCGCTTTCTATTGAGATGCTTTCGCAAACTCTTTGCTAAACCACTGCTCCAATAGTCGGTCCTTGGTGAGACAGTTGGCCATCAGCCAATAAGGTTCGTTGACAGTTAGCAACTCATATGGGTTCCTTGTTCGAAGGAAGTCAGCCAGTGCAGTACTTGCTCAGATACGTTGCTGCACAGAACTTCGGAGTGTTGAGATATGCCTGGTTCAGGAGCTATATTTGCTGTTCTGATAAAGACACTTTTGTATGATGAAGAGCCATGTTATTTAGCTGAAGTAAAGTTTATTGTATGAAGTTAGCCGTGTTTATTAGTACCAGTTTCTGGTGTCCGTCCGCATCCTTATGCGTAGCGAAATGGGTTCAGAGAGGTTGCGAATTATCAAGAGGTTGGAGACTGGTTACTGCATCATTTTCAACTTCATTTCATTCTGTACAGTCTTAAATTCTGTGGTGTTACTGGTGAGCTTTGTGAGTAATTATTCATTTTTAGAAATTCTGAACTTGCAAAAAAAATTTTGGTTTGGTCAAATAGTGTTGCAAACTTTTTTCTTTCAGCACTGCATATCTCATTCTGCATATCACTAAAATATTAGCGCTTGTTTATCACTACCTATGAGAGTGGTCTAAGATATTTCTCTCACCCTCTATCTCTAATCTCTATCTCTCTGTCTCTCTCTCTCTCTCTCTCTATATATATATATATATATATATATATATATATATATATATATATATATATATATATGTCTCTCTATCTCTCTATATCTCTCTCTATCTCCCTATATCTCTATCTCTATCTCTATCTCTTTCTCTATCTCTATCTGTATCCCTCTCTCTATCTCTATCTCTCGCTGTCTCTCTCTCTCTCTCTCTCTCTCTCTCTCTCTCTCTCTCTATCTATCTCTCTCTATATCTCTATCTCTCTCTATCTCTATCTCTCGTTCTGACACACGCACACTTTTCGTTTGCGGTCAGCTCTTCAGGATATTTAGATTTTTGGATCCTTTTGATGAGCTAATGGCCAAAATTGTTTTTCACTACTTTCAAACCAGTTTCCAAAATTGCAATTTTAGTTTCTGCACTTATATTTATGATAACGTTATAGAGCTACAGCTCAATGATGTTATAATTCAGCTTGATATTTGTACTTAATAGACAGCAGATTATTTGTGTTTAATTCCAATGCAGAGTATCATTTATAGTGAAACAGTGTGACAAGTTAGCAGTATTTATCACTAAACATTTTTCATTTAAAGTCAGGAATACAATGAAAATTCATCTTTCACTTTGGCAAACATTAAAATCTGTACCCTCTGATGAGTAGTATGTTAATATTTATTTTTTGCGAAATTGATCTAATAGTTCTTTTTTAGTTTCGTAATGCTGATGTTGCTCTTTTGCTGTGATTTGAAAGTACACGTATACCGCCAAGGTACGATTTCTTCTTTAGAGTTACGTTATTTCTTTTATTTTGATTTGTGTCATTTTGGACCTATATTTCCATATTTTGGAACTACTGCATTATATATTTATCTTAATGGTTGGAAAGGAGGTAGAAATTGTTGTGTGGATCATAAGATTCCCACAAGAAGATATCAGCAAGGGAGGGCATATCTGGAAATCAGTGGGCTTAATTCAGAGATCGATAATCTTATGAAATAATATGAAGTATAATTCAGGGAAAATCAAGATTTGTGACTGAAACAGTGAACTTAGTGAAACTCGTGCCTCCCCCCCCCCCAACCCCTCTTCCCCTCCCTTGTGGTGACTTATAGGCGGTGAAGCAGAAGGTTTTTTTCCGTATAACTGATAAATTATAAATAGTTGAACACATTTATTATATATTTCATTCAATTACTTAGTTGTTATTTTATTTAGAGTTATTTAGACTATTTAGGATCTTGTAGATAGTGCTGTTGATTAACATTTTGAAGCGGATCTTTAGCTGTTTCAATTCTACAGTTATATTTTAGCCATTTACAATATTTTTTCATGACAATAATCCTTACATAAGTTTAGATGTGACAGAAGACGCGCTAATGAAAGAGCCTGTTTCACACACTCAAATTCTGCTAGTGCTGGGGCATCCCAGTCCTAAGGAATTTCTTCCATGTAAATGTATGCAGTAATGGTATAGCTAAAATATATACACATATAAACCGTTTATAAAAATTGATGAAACCCAGGAATGCTCTAATCCGTTTCCTTTTTATTATGGTTGATCAAGTAGAATCCCTCATGCAGTCACAATATGTCCGAGAAATTTCACCTGATTCACCACATTCACTTGTTCATAACTATTGTGCTGCTACAGCCCCATAAGCAGACAACAACAAATATCGAAATTCTTGATAGGACTGACAATTTTTAATAAAGACACACATGCACACAGCTAGTTCACCGTACAAGTAATAACGTAAAAATGCGATTTTTGATCAGCAGGCCAATTTGGTGGGTGTTAAAAATCATTTTGCTCCAACTAATAACGATGGTGAATAACATTTAATGGATTTCTAAACACTTGAAACCCTCCAACAGATAATAAATTACTCTAATCAAAATCAGACTGCCTTTGAGTTGCAAATTCCCACAACTGAAATCGCCATGACTATAATGCATCCTCCTATCATAATGAGGTTTCTGATCTGACTTATCTTCATGACCTGAATCCACACCATCATAAGTATCATGAACTCTGCTATAAAAATCACCTTCAGCAATACCTTTGCCTAGCTTCTCCTCCATCTTCAATACTCTTTCATTTAATTTTGGGCTAGCTCTCTTCTACTACCGTTAATCTCCATCTGACCATCCTTAAATCTTAATAATGGTCTCACTTCCTCTTAGTCATGCACCCAAAAGGTATTGAGCCACCAGACCTCTGTTAAGCCTACTTCTGTAACATAGGTAACCAATTTAGCAACCTTCCTATCTGCTTAATCTCTTCCTTACTCTCTGATACCTCCTTTTCTGAACTAAGGTTGAACCCCTCAAAATTCTTTCCTGAACCCTGTAATAATGTAATATGACTTGAAATATATTGCCAAATCTGTGTAACTACTTCCTGACTGGGTACCACCTAAAACTTTTTTGGCAAACTAATCTTATTCCTTTCACATTTCTCCCTTAAATTCTGTAAATCATTATACAATTTCTTATCTCGTTCATTAGGAACCTATTGAAATTTGATTTGATCATTCTGAACAATGGCAAGCTTTAACATTAGACATTCTCTCATTGAATACAATTATTCCCTGAAATGTGTACCTAGTACATATAAATTCCCTACAACCTCTTCACTAATGGAATTAACAATTCTATTCTAAAAAGAGTATTGTCCTTGTAGAGTAATAATATTTGCCTGCAACTTATCAGTTAACTTCCTTGACTTAGCTTTTATTCTCTGTCGTAATTTCTCTTCAAGACCCTTAACGGTAGTTTCTATTTTCTCATTAAGTCCCAAATATTGCCTTGTGCTAGATTCCAATTTCTTACAAAGTTCTTTCATATTAGCCCTTAACTTCTCTTATTTTACAAATTTACTGGCCTCTAGTCTCTCACTAAAGATTCCAGTAATGAATCAATAAAATCTTGATCAAAGGAAAGAGTAGAAATGGAGCAACTAATTTGCTGTGAAATCTGTACAGGAGAAGCTGTAGAAGCAGTAGAAGGCTCTGCTGGGACACAGCAACTAACGACAGACTCATGTGGATTAACCACACCAGAACCAACTTCACTCTCATCCATGACTGACTTCCTCAAATTCAATAAAATCACTAACTGCAGCACATTCTAGTTCACTACTGGGCACAAGATACGAATCACTATTATATTATGACTTCCTTGAGAAGCAACATCTGACAAGGCGTCTGAATTTGAATGCCCCATGACTTTCGATTCTTCTTCTCTCTCCTTACTTTTTTCCAAAAAGGTGCTCTCCTCGTCTCCTATTGATTAACTGTAGTCTTCTCCATGATACATTGAATAGTAATACCACCAAAAACCAAGAGTTACCTAGGAATGTTGTTCTCATGAATCAAGTACATAAAGTGAAACTGCTGCATGAATAATCATGTAATATGTGTAGTGGAGGTACTACATCTTACTCAAGAACTTTGATGTGTCTTGAATACTCATATTTTGTCTATGAAAAAATAAAATATTATTTAGTTTCAGGATAACAGGTGCTCCTTTGGCAGTTCTTCTGTTTTGCATGTGGATGAAGAATGGAAACCAAGTAGGTGAGTGATGACAGCTGGATTATTAATACAGATGTTCTTCAGGAGACTAAACAAGAGTAGTGAGAGATGGTACATCGTACTGAAAGTTGTAATGTTTATGAGGTGATGTATAAATAGAGACAGCTGAAGGCACACATATTATCCAAGAAAATTTATTGCTAATGTAAGTGGTGACACTATTGCCATGCATATTTAGTTTTCCTTTTATTATTATGCATTCTGATCAACATTATGTACTATGTTGTGTAATGTAACCAAAATATGAATGAATCAGTTTAGGTAACACGAATCCTGTAGAGTATCTGTTAGAGGATGAGGCATTAAGAAGGGAATAGCTGTATTCATGTAATTATTTTGTCTTACTTGTGAACTAATCATGATGTATGAATCTTCATTCTAGGAATCTGTGAAGACATGAGGAGAAAATGTATATTCATTCATTATCCATTCCTTACTGTAGGAGCAAGACTGATTGTCACGTGGTGTAGCCATGTGGTCTGAGGCGCTTTGCACAGTTTGTGCGGTTCCCGCCATCAAAGGTTCGAGTCCTCCCTCAGACATGGGTATGCGTGTTGTCCTTAGCGTAAGTTAGTTTAAGTTAGATTAAATACTGTGTAAGCCAAGGGACCGATGACCTCAGCAGTTTGGTCCCATAGGAACTTACCACAAATATCCAAATTTCCAAGGGTGATTAATATTATACATAAAGTGTATCTTGTTAATGTCACTCTCAACATGGAGAGATCAATATTTGTGTTGTTAAACTTCCATAATTTTATGACTATGTGCTTTGGTTTATGGCATCTGATTGTTTCAAAGGCTGAAACTATGTACATATACAAGTAAGAAATTTGGAAATTTGTGGTAAGGACTATGGGACCCTACTGCTGAGGTCATTGGTCCCTAGGCTTACGCACTACTTAATCTAACTTAAACTAACTTACTCTCAGGACAACACAGATACCCATGCCCGAGGAAAGACTCGAACCTCCGATGTGGGGAGCTGTGCAAACCATGACCAGACGCCCTAGACCGCACAGCTACCCCGCACGGCATGCAAAGAAGATTTTGACTTCAAACCATAGTCTGTAAAAGGAATTAGTATAAATATTGTTGAAGGGGGGCGGGTCTAATGTGGTACGGAGTGTGGGAGAACCATAGCTGTTATACATAGTTGCAGCCATAGTTAAACTAACATAAAATGTATGTGGGAGAGATGTGCTTATGTGTATCACATCTTCATGCGTTCCCATAGGGAATAAGAATTACCAATATAATTTAGAAATGTGCATTTTGAGCCAGTGATAATTTCATTTCACTTTTTAGTCGAAATATTTTATTGTTATTGTAATCTGCCTCTGTTTACTGATGTGACTCTATTTCTATCCCCTAAGTGATCTGATAAATTTATGGGAGCCCTATTTATTTTTACTGATTATTATCTTAATATGTAAACAAATGATTATGCAGTAGGTATTTTTATGAAAAACTATCTACCTAATAAGTTATAAAGAATCATGTTCACTTTATCTGCTGCTGTGTTATCAGGAAGCAGAGAGGCTTGTGACAGAAGAGATGCTTTGTGGGCACACAGGGATGATCTGATAGCGATAAAAAGCTGCTGTCCAAATACACAACATGAAAACTCTAACCCATGTCACAAGGTCCAAATGCATAAATGGGAAACGCCTTCCTGATGGTAGAGAAGAATACATCTAACACTTGGGGGTGTGACATGTGAGGTCAGACCATAAGGAACTTCATTGTAACCAGAACATACTTTACACCAGTCTACTACTGGATGGGTGTACACTTGCTTTGCTGAAACAAGAAGACAAGCGTTTGTCAATTCCCCATGTATGCTACAATTTATTCATAGTGACATTAGCATATGAAATATTTAAAATCAGATTGTCCCTAATTGTTATGAGGTGATGAACAATTGCTCTTTTCAAAGCTGCCCTTGCCTTTATGGTGTACCAGTTAACTTAAAACGTTGCCCACAGAATGAAAGTACGGCTTCCTCTCTCTCAAAAGTAAAAACAATTTATTTCAGTGTCAGAATACTTAGTGTTTTCTTGCAGTATCTTGCAAAGTGTAACTGTTGTGTGTCAAAATATGAGACAAGACTATTTAGTCTATCTAGTAATGGTTAAAATTTTGTATGCACAAAATTCATAGTTATTTTGATATTTGACTGGAGTTGATAATTATTTAAGGTCATTCTTTCACTAAATATCCTGCCATTTTATACTAACACCTATTTTGAAAAATGTAATGACTGTTGTTTTCAGTACTGGAACTTCAAATTTCTAGTATGCATGTCAATATGTGATTACTTATTGGTTAACATTTATATTCAGTATAGCTTTGTTTGTTAGCAACGTCTGTTGTTTGAATAATTTTGCTACAAATAATTTCTGAATACTTTGCAGATTTTACTTATTGATCTTGTAATGTCAGTAAAGCACTTCAAGCAACAATTTGGGCAGTATGGATAATTTAGTCAAGTCAGCTATAAGGTATTGCTATGAATTACTCTAAACATTTAATCTTTTCTTTTCTGCGACAGCTAACTCTTTACTCATCTTATTTAACAGTTTTTTATCATGTGTAGTAATATATTAGGATGTAATGTACCACCGTGGTCTCCTTCAGGACAAATTCGAAATCTAATTATTTATTTACATTTCTTCATATGGTGCCATCACAGCTTTTCGCAATTACATATACAAATTATTTCTTGTACTGAAATTATTGCATCTTACATCTATTTTATACACTTACTGAATTACAGCCGATATGGTACTGGTTCATGTTATGCTGAGTGCCAAAACTGATCAACAGAATGTAAACATTTTTCTAACGGAAAAGATTTTAATGTTGTTTAAAAATCATTCCCCCTGTAGTTTGTTAACCAAATGAAGTCATTGATGTATGGATATCCTGCCATTTTTAATGTTGTTCTTTCTGGGAAACACTTAACTTTTATCCTGTTGTGATCACATACATGACTGCACATGCCAACTTTTGTTAATTGATTCGTAAAAACGTAACAAATTTAAATATGTACAGAGAATATATTGTTAGGTATTTCTACTGCACAAACACTTCATGACATGAATCTGTGTGGTCCACCCTGTCTATAAGTCTTATTGCTCTTTTTTGCAACAGCTGTACTCTTTTTCCATATATGTCAGCTGTACAGCCCAATAGTTCCATCCCACAATTAAGAAAAAAGGTAAATTGTAACGTAATACACTGCTTTCATTGTCTGGCTAGGAAATATCTTTGTGAGCTAGCTAAGGAGATACAGGGCACTACTGACTTTTCCACATACAAGATGAATATGATTTGTCCACCAAAAATTTTCATCAAGACACACACCCAGGAATTTACAGCTCCAAGTTTCAGTTGCTCTGTTAGTACACATATTATCTACATTGCTGTGGTGAGACCTGCCCATTTTAAATGCCAATAATTAAGGTTTGCTGACGTCCACCATGAAAGCCTGACCACTGAAGTGTTTTGTTACTTCTGTTACACCACTAGTAGCAAAAGATTCTAGCGCCTTACATTTTCTACCATAGAATAAGATCGAAGTGTTGTCTGTATAGCTTATTATATGAGAGTTAATGGATTGTGCAGTGGGGTTAATATATACAAGCAAGTGAAAGATACCAACGATTTAGCCCTGAGGAATAACTTCCATTACTGTTTTCAATGGTGGACTGAAAATTCCTAATTTTATCATCTAGTTTGTATGACAGTGTAGTACACTGCTTACAGTCCAACAGGTATGTGCACAGGATACCCATGAATAGATTTCCAATACGATTTGACTTCAGGTTTTCAGAAGTAACCTATTATTTGCTGTGTCGAACGCTTTTGCCAGGTCTAAAAATATACCTGCACTCTGCATCCTCTGGTCCATCAGATAGTGAACTTCATGGAAGAATTATGTAATTGCTGTGATTGTACTTTTCTGAAGCCATTCTTTGAATAACAAGCAATTTGCGTTTTATGAAAAAGACACTTAAATGAGATGGGATGATACTTTCGAATATCTACTTGTACTAAAGGTGTGAATCCATTCAAGGAGAGGCGATGAAAAGTGTCAGTAGTTGGCTCTTTCTTCCCTCACAATATATTTTACTCCTACTTTGCGATTTGTTGCATTTGTTTATTTGCTATCTTTGAGATCGTGCAGTAAACAGTTTCAATATATGGATTCAGAGACTTGTGAAAATTCTTCGCTAAATCACTGGATTAATATTAAGTCTTTGGTCAGATTGTTGGTCATCAACCAGCTATATTCATTGTCAGCGAGCAAACCATGTGAGTTCCTTGTTCGAAGGAAGTCAGCCATTACATTACTTGCTTAGTTACATTGCTGTACAGTAATCTGGAGTGTTAAGTCATGTCTGATTCAGCAACTATATTTGAGGATGCATGTTTTTCTGATCAAATCCCATGTTTCATAGAGGGCCAAGTTACTGAATAGTCTGGAAGATCAGTCTGGCTTATTTTCTGTGCTCAAGTACAGTTTATCATGTGAGGTTAGCCATGTTCGTTTATTAGTACTACTCCGAGCACTGGTATCCTTCCACATGTTTATGCAGAGTGAAATAGGTTCAGAGTGGTTGCGAATTATCATGTCCTTGAAGACATACTGTACAGTCTTAAATTCTTATATGTTAACTGTACGTAAAGTGTAAGGGTTCTTTCGCTCAAATGTTTCTGGAATATCTCTGTGATGATAGTATCTTGGTTGTGTAATGAGAATTGGAGATTGGGCTACCCCCATGAAGATATAAACTGTGTGACGTGTTTGTAATGGATAATACTTTAGTACTGAGATGACGTATTTCGAACTTACTTGCCTGAAACATATTTTCCTGCACAAGCTTTATTTAAATATGCAACAGAACGAAGCCACCATCATGCAGTGATAGTCAATTATGCCATTTGTACTCAGTTTTAACAACAAATATTCAAATGCAAAGTGGACACTGATTAGTAACACTAAGCACAGTCTCCTTGAGTGCTAGCTAGTTTATAGGAATTGTCTAAGGTAAGGCTACATGTGATCCCGTGTTGCTTGGCACCGATGTTTATTCATGCATTGCGTACTGGTTCAAATTGCTTTTTCTGTTGTGCAGGTTTATGAAACTACTTGCTGTGTGATTAATTTCTAAATGATTTTCAAGTTCTTTGGGAATCACATATTTCACTTGCATATCAGCGAAATATCGGGAGTTGCTTATCTAATATTTTTCTAAAACACACACACACACTTAAAAGTTTAATTTCTTTATTTGTGTAAACTCTTAAAACCTGGTACAATTGGCAGTTGTAGCCAGAAACAAAATAATCTTAAAATTTCAATGAATTGTGAGGAGCAGGTCTTGAAAACTGGTACCAGTCAAAAGCCAAAGCAAAAAGAAACTAACGAAAAATATGTGACATTCCCATTATGTGTAGACATAAATATTAAAAACGCCATATCACACAATCCTCTGCTGCAGGTTCTTTTCCGTTTTGCTCCTGCTTCTTCTCCTTGTGCTTAGTCTGCGTTCGTTTCATTCTGAGGATTTATTACACTAATAAAGATTTCTAAATACGTCAATGTTTTGTAGAGGGTACTGCATCAGAACCATGTCTCGACACCTTCTACTTCAAGGATTAATTTCGAAGACTGTAAGCATCACTAAAAGCAAAAGCTGCAACTGAGAAACCTATACAGGGTGAGTCACCTAACATTACCGCTGAATATATTTCGTAAACCACATCAAATACTGACGAACCGATTCCACAGACCGAACGTGAGGAGAGGGGCTAGTGTAATTGGTTAATACAAACCATACAAAAATGCACGGAAGTACGTTTTTTAACACAAACCTACGTTTTTTAAATGGAACCCCGTTAGTTTTGTTAGCACACCTGAACATATAAACATATACGTAATCAGTGCCGTTTGTTGCATTGTAAAATGTTAATTACATCCGGAGATATTGTAACCTAAAGTTGACGCTTGAGTACCACTCCTCCGCTGTTCGATCGTGTGTATCGGAGAGCACCGAATTACGTAGGGATCCGAAGGGAACGGTGATGGACCTTAGGTACAGAAGAGACTGGAACAGCACATTACGTCCACATGCTAACACCTTTTTATTGGTCT
This sequence comes from Schistocerca cancellata, assembly GCF_023864275.1. Taxonomy (NCBI): domain Eukaryota; kingdom Metazoa; phylum Arthropoda; class Insecta; order Orthoptera; family Acrididae; genus Schistocerca; species Schistocerca cancellata. The sequence goes on along the minus strand of NC_064631.1, from coordinate 200,143,929 downwards.
TTTTCACTGACGCACATGTACATTACCATGAGGGGTGAGGTACACGTACACACGTGGTTTCCCTTTTCAATTACGGAGTGGAATAGAGTGTGTCCTGACATGTCAGGCTAATAGATGTTCAATGTGGTGGCCATCGTTTGCTGCACACAATTGCAATCTCTGACATAATGAATGTCGTACACGCAGTACATCTGGCGTAATGTCGCCGCAGGCTGCTACAATACGTTGTTTCATATCCTCTGGGGTTGTAGGCACAACACGGTACACATTCTCCTTTAACGTACACCACAGAAAGAAGTCCAGAGGTGTTAGATCAGGAGAACGGGCTGGCCAATTGATGCGTCCTCCACGTCCTATGTAACGCCCGTCGAACATCCTGTCAAGGGTCAGCCTAGTGTTAATTGCGGAATGTGCTGGTGCACCATCATGCTGATACCACATACGTCGACGCGTTTCCAGTGGGACATTTTCGAGCAACGTTGGCAGATCATTCTGTAGAAACGCGATGTATGTTGCAGCTGTTTAGGCCCCTGTAATGAAGTGAGGACCAATGAGGTGGTCGCCAATGATTCCGCACCATACATTTACAGTCCACGGTCGCTGTCGCTCTACCCGTCTGAGCCTGCGAGGATTGTCCACGGACCAGTAATGCATGTTCCGTAGATTCACTGCCCCGTGGTTTGTGAAACCCGCTTCATCGGTAAACAGGTAGAACTGCAACGCATTCTCTGTTAATGCCCATTGACAGAATTGCACTCGATGATTAAAGTCATCACCATGTAATTGCTGATGTAGCGTCACATGAAACGGGTGAAAGCGGTGACGATGCAGTATGCGCATGACACTACTTCGACTCAGTCCACCGGCTCTCGCAATGTCCCGTGTACTCATGTGTGGGTTCATGGCAATAGCAGCTAACACACCAACTGCACCTGCTTCTACTGTAACGGGCTTGTTACGGACCCGTTTACGTGCTACGACCATACCTGTTGCATACAGTTGGCGGTAGATGTTTTGCAATGTGCGGCACGTTGGATGCTCTCTGTCCGGGTACCATTCAGCATACACCCTGCAGGCTTCAGCTGCATTTCGTCGACACTCGCCATAGATGAGTATCATCTCCGCCTTTTCAGAGCTCGAATACGCCATGGTAACAGTTCCTACAACACTACACTATCACAGACGTCTGGTAACACGGTGTATTACAATTGGTCTGCGTGCGGAGACGGATGCAGAATAACAATAGCAGCAAGCGCTACATGCGGACACTGCGACAGCTAGACCAAACCACAACAGTGCACTACAACCACACTCGTAAGCACGGTCGTCATCGTAAACATGTCCCTGCAGATGCTGCTCGCCGAACGTGGCCCGTGTTTGTTACAACATGCAACTGAACGTCGGAGGTTTCAAGCGTCAACTTTAGGTTACAATATCTCAGGATGTAATTAACATTTTACAATGCAACAAACGGCACTGATTACGTATTTGTTCATATGTTCACATGTGCTAACAAAACTAACATGGTTCCATTTAAGAAAACGTAGGTTTGTGTTAAAAAACATACTTCCGTGAATTTTTGTATGGTTTGTATTAAACAATTACACTAGCCCCTCTCCTCACGTTCGGTCTGTGGAATCGGTTCGTCAGTAGTTGATGTGGTTTACGAAATACACTCCTGGAAATGGAAAAAAGAACACATTGACACCGGTGTGTCAGACCCACCATACTTGCTCCGGACACTGCGAGAGGGCGGTACAAGCAATGATCACACGCACGGCACAGCGGACACACCAGGAACCGCGGTGTTGGCCGTCGAATGGCGCTAGCTGCGCAGCATTTGTGCACCGCCGCCGTCAGTGTCAGCCAGTTTGCCGTGGCATACGGAGCTCCATCGCAGTCTTTAACACTGGTAGCATGCCGCGACAGCGTGGACGTGAACCGTATGTGCAGTTGACGGACTTTGAGCGAGGGCGTATAGTGGGCATGCGGGAGGCCGGGTGGACGTACCGCCGAATTGCTCAACACGTGGGGCGTGAGGTCTCCACAGTACATCGATGTTGTCGCCAGTGGTCGGCGGAAGGTGCACGTGCCCGTCGACCTGGGACCGGACCGCAGCGACGCACGGATGCACGCCAAGACCGTAGGATCCTACGCAGTGCCGTAGGGGACCGCACCGCCACTTCCCAGCGAATTAGGGACACTATTGCTCCTGGGGTATCGGCGACGACCATTCGCAACCGTCTCCATGAAGCTGGGCTACGGTCCCGCACACCGTTAGGCCGTCTTCCGCTCACGCCCCAACATCGTGCAGCCCGCCTCCAGTGGTGTCGCGACAGGCGTGAATGGAGGGACGAATGGAGACGTGTCGTCTTCAGCGATGAGAGTCGCTTCTGCCTTGGTGCCAATGATGGTCGTATGCGTGTTTGGCGCCGTGCAGGTGAGCGCCACAATCAGGACTGCATACGACCGAGGCACACAGGGCCAACACCCGGCATCATGGTGTGGGGAGCGATCTCCTACACTGGCCGTACACCACTGGTGATCGTCGAGGGGACACTGAATAGTGCACGGTACATCCAAACCGTCATCGAACCCATCGTTCTACCATTCCTAGACCGGCAAGGGAACTTGCTGTTCCAACAGGACAATGCACGTCCGCATGTATCCCGTGCCATCCAACGTGCTCTAGAAGGTGTAAGTCAACTACCCTGGCCAGCAAGATCTCCGGATCTGTCCCCCATTGAGCATGTTTGGGACTGGATGAAGCGTCGTCTCACGCGGTCTGCACGTCCAGCACGAACGCTGGTCCAACTGAGGCGCCAGGTGGAAATGGCATGGCAAGCCGTTCCACAGGACTACATCCAGCATCTCTACGATCGTCTCCATGGGAGAATAGCAGCCTGCATTGCTGCGAAAGGTGGATATACACTGTACTAGTGCCGACATTGTGCATGCTCTGTTGCCTGTGTCTATGTGCCTGTGGTTCTGTCAGTGTGATCATGTGATGTATCTGACACCAGGAATGTGTCAATAAAGTTTCCCCTTCCTGGGACAATGAATTCACGGTGTTCTTATTTCAATTTCCAGGAGTGTATATTCAGCGGTAACGTTAGGTGACTCACCCTGTATATATAAAGTCTTCGCAAAAGAAATTTTTTGTACACAAATTTCCATATGACTCCATTGTATAATTCATTTGTGCTCTGAACGGAACATAATTCACCCCGTGCATCCAGCTAAATGTATGGAGAAACTGAGATATGACATTCAGTGGCGAAACTGGACATTAGTCACTCCATAAATCCAGAGAAAGATGTAGATATTTTGTTTGAGCCCACTCGAACGTTAAAATAAAACTTGTAACTAAAACCTATAACCGAATTTAGCTGCTAACATCCTATCCTGACAGCTATAAATACGGCTTCTGGAAAAGTAAAGTTTGATTTTTCCCCCTAATAGACATCTGGCTATAAAAACTACTAAACCGTGAAGGTGACATGCAACAAACGTCAAATTGGCATGAAGTGTACTAGGTGATTGTACTTCCAAATGATTTCATCGCAACCACACCAGCTGGATAGGACTAGCAGCAGCGACATTCAGTGTAGAAGGGGAGATTGCACTCAGAGTTTCTCATTCAGGAGTCCCTCTTGGAATGTTCCTCGTGATCTGCCTTGACCTACATCTACATACAGAGTCCGCAAACCACCTTCCGGCGCGTGGTGGAGGCTACCCTGTACCACTACTAGCCATTTCCTTTTCTGTTCCACTGTCAAACAGAGCGAGAGAAAAACTGCTATCTACGTGCCTACGTATGAGGCCTAATTCCTCTTCTCTTTTCTTTGTGATCTTTACGCGAAATGTATGTTGGAGGCTGTAGAATCGTTCTGCAGTCAGCTTCAAATGCGGTTCTCTAAATTTTCTCAATAGCGTTCCTCGAAAGCAACGTCACCTTCCCTCCAGGAATTCCCATTTGAATGCTCCAAGCGTCTACGTAATATTTGTGTTTTATTCGAAATTATTGGTAACGAATTTAGCAGCCCGCTTCTGAATTGCCTCGATGTCTTCCCGTAATCCGATCTGGTGCTATTCCCAAACAATCGAGCAGTACTAAAGAATAACTCGGACTAGCGTCCTATATGCGGTCTCCTTTACAGATGTCCCAAACTTTCCCAAAATTCTTCCAACAAACCGAACTCTGCCATTCGCCTTCCCTACCATAATCATCACATGCCCTTGCATTTCATATCGCTTTGTAGTGTTACGCCAAGATATTTAAATGACGTGACTATGTCAGACAGTACACTACTAATGCCTTAGGCGAACATTACGGGTTTGGTTTTCCACTTCATCCGCATTAACTTATATTTTTTCTATATTTAGAGCTAACTGCCATTCATCACACCAACTAGAAATTTTGTCTACGTCACCTTGAATCCTCCCATAGTCACCTAACTTAGACATCTTACCGGACACCACACGTCATCAGCAAATAACATCAGACTGCTGCCCACCCTCTCCACCAGATCATTTATGTAAATAGAAAATAACAGCGCTCCTGTCACTCTTCCCTTGCACGTTCCTGACGATAGTCTTGTCACTGATTACTACTCGCTTTCGAGGACCAACTACTGGGTTCTATTACTTAAGAAGTCTTCGAGCCACTCGCATATCTGGGAACCTACACTACTGGCCATTAAAATTGCTACACCACGAAGATGACGTGCTACATACGCGAAATTTAACCGACAGGAAGAAGATGCTGTGATATGCAAATGATTAGCTTTTCAGAGCATTCACACAGTGTTGGCGCCGGTGGCGACACCTACAACGTCCAGACGTGAGGAACGTTTCCAACCGATTTCTCATACACAACCAGCAGTTGACCGGCGTTGCCTGGTGAAACGTCGTTGTGATGCCTCGTGTAAGGAGGAGAAATGCGTATCATCACGTTTACGACTTTGATAAAGGTCGGATTGTAGCCTATCGCTATTGCGGTTTATCGTATCGCGACATTGCTGCCGTTCGGTGGGTTCGGGAGGGTAATCCGGAACGCCGTGCTGGATCCCAACGGCCTCGTATCACTAGCATTCGAGATGATAGGCATCTTATCCGTATGGCTGTAACGGATCCCTGAGTCAACAGATGGGGACGTTTGCAAGACAACAACCATCTGCACGAACAGTTCGACGACGTTTGCAGCAGCATGTATCATCTCGGAGACCATGGCTGCGGTTACCCTTGACGCTGCATCACAGACAGGAGCGCCTGCGATGGTGTACTCAACGACGAACCTGGGTGTACGAATGGAAACGTCATTCTTTTTCGGATGAATCCTGGTTCTGTTTACAGCATCATGATGGTCGCATCCGTCTTTGGCGACATCGCGGTGAACGCACATTGGAAGCGTGTATTCGTCATCGCCATACTGGCGTATCACCCGGCGTGAAGGTATGGAGTGTCATTGGTTACACGTCTCGGTCACCTCTTGTTCGCATTGAGGGCACTTTGAACAGTGGAAGTTACATTTCAGATGTGTTACGACCCGTGGCTCTACCCTTCATTCTATCCCTGCGGAACCCTACATTTCAGCATGATAATGCACGACCGCATGTTGCAGGTCCTGTACACGCCATCCAAGCTCTGTTTGACTCAATGCCCAGGCATATCAAGGCTGTTATTACGGCCAGAGTTGGTTGTTCTGGGTACTGATTTCTCAGGATCTATGCACCCAAATTGCGTGAAAATGTAATCACATGTCAGATCTAGTATAATATATTTGTCCAATGAATACTCGTTTAACATCTGCATTTCTTCTTGGTGTAGCAATTTTAATGGCCAGTACTGTATATGATTTGATTCACAACACCTTACAACATTACGTTAATTTTGGAAGGCAGATTCGTGAGCTGTGTAATGAGATGGAGTTATGAGGCCGTGATCTTGTCAGCTCCCATTTCTCCCCGTCATGGATACTGTGCACGATTAGGACGCAGACTGGAATTTGCTTCTCAGGGAGAGCTGGCAAGTGAGTTTTCGAGGCCTACCTGCTCCTTGAAGAGCACGCCGGCTTCCTCCAAGGCCCTGGCCAGCATGGCGGAGTTCTGATGGAAGACGACGTCGTCCGCTGTCCCGTGCACCAGCAGGAACTTCTTCTTGGCGAACCGCGCTGCCAGCCGCGTGACGTCACTCTCGTTGTAGCCAGCTTCGTTGTCATCCGGCGTGGGGTAGCTCATGTACGCCTCGGTGTACAAGGAGTCTGAGAACAGTGCAGGACGTGAACATGTTGTAGCTATAACATGAGCATTAGTCTCCATACATATTCTCTAACTCTGCCGTGCTTTCCTTTCACTTATAACATACACTGAAGCGCTACAGAAACTGGTATAGGCATGCAATGCAGATACAGAGATATGTAAACAGGCAGAATACGGCGCTGCGGTCGGCAACGCCTGTATAAGACAACAAGTGTCTGGCGCAGTTGTCATATCAGTTACTGCTGCTACAATGGCAGGTTATCAAGATTTAAGAGAGTTTGAACTTGGCACGCATCATCTCCGAGGTAGCGATGAAGTGGCGATTTTTCCCTACGGCCATTTCACGAGTTTATCAAAACTAGACATAGTTGTCTCACTGGGAATTCCGCGATCGTTCGTTAAGTAAAATATGGAGTTTCAGTATTCGATCGCTATTCTTTATTTTCAATTACCGGTTTCGGGCTAGCTGCCCATCTTCAGATCTGTTAGACAATGTTAAAAAAATAAGAGAGATACAGTTAGTGAAAAAATATCTTAGTTTACAAAAAGAAATTTTGGAATGTATAAAATGCCAACATACCATATGTTGTAGTTACAGAGTAACTTGTCCGTACAGAACACACAGTTCACTGTCATAAGTAAATTTCAGTCTGTTAAAACATTATATCGCAGTATTTAAGAGTAACCTGATTGGTAACAGTAAAAAGTGCCCTCTACCTATAACAATTGTGCATCTGTTATTATTTCGCCGTATATATTATTGGCGAATATTCTTTTTAATAAAACAATTTTTAAAGTAATAACAAATGAATAATCTTTTTAAGTGGACCATGAAACGAAAAATTTTACATTAATTTAAAATTTCTTTATAAAGAAACATAAAATATAATTAAAATGTAGATATCCTTCCGAAAATGTGCGTTTACTCTTCTTTGTTTTTGATTGGTGGTTGAGTGGATTTCCCTACGTCAGAACGTATACAACGCCACGCCGAGTTGTCTTGCGCCGCGCCCAATTCTCCTCGCCGCCAGTACGCTGAGGGCCGTTCCGCTGTAGCTGTTTCTTACTGGGGCGTGCTGTTGCATTCAAGAGTAAGACTAAAACAGGTCTTTAAAAATCTCATAATAATTCCTGTGCATAAAGTCACTTTGCTCATTAAGTAGTAGGCCTACTGACGTAGGGAAATCCACTCAACCACCAATCAAAAACAAAGAAGAGTAAACGCACATTTTCGGAAGGATATCTACATTTTAATTATATTTTATGTTTCTTTATAAAGAAATTTTAAATTAATGTAAAATTTTTCGTTTCATGGTCCACTTAAAAAGATTATTCATTTGTTATTACTTTAAAAATTGTTTTATTAAAAAGAATATTCGCCAATAATATATACGGCGAAATAATAACAGATGCACAATTGTTATAGGTAGAGGGCACTTTTTACTGTTACCAATCAGGTTACTCTTAAATACTGCGATATAATGTTTTAACAGACTGAAATTTACTTATGACAGTGAACTGTGTGTTCTGTACGGACAAGTTACTCTGTAACTACAACATATGGTATGTTGGCATTTTATACATTCCAAAATTTCTTTTTGTAAACTAAGATATTTTTTCACTAACTGTATCTCTCTTATTTTTTTAACATTGTCTAACAGATCTGAAGATGGGCAGCTAGCCCGAAACCGGTAATTGAAAATAAAGAATAGCGATCGAATACTGAAACTCCATATTTTACATTTCACGAGTGTACCGTGAATATCAGGAATCCGGTAAAACATCAAATCTCCAACATCGCTGCGGGCACAAATACATCCTGCAATAACGGGAAGAATATCGCTGTTCCATGTCTTTTCTCACCTTATTGTATATTACACTGAAGAGTCCAAGAAATTGGTACACCCGACTAACATCGTGCAGGGCCCCCGCAACACGACGTGGCATGGACTCGACTAATGTCTGAAGTAGTGGTGGAGGAAACTGACGCCATGAATCCCGCAGGGCTGTCCATAAATCCGTGAGAGTACGAGGGGGTGGAGATCTGTTCTGAACAGCATGTTGCAAGGCATCCCAGATATGCTCAGTAATGTTCATGTCAGGGTAGTATGGTGGCTATCGGAAGTCTTTAAACTCAGAAGCGTGTTCCTGGAGCTACTCTGTAGCAATTCTGGACGTGTGGGGTGTCGCATAGTCCTGCTGGAATTGCCCAAGTCCGTCGGAATGCCCTATGGACATGATGGATGCAAGTGATCAGACAGGATGCTTACGTACGTGTCACCTGTCAGAGTAGTATCTAGACGTATCAGGGGTCCCATATCTCTCCAACTGCACACGCCCCACACCATTACATAGCCTCCGCCAACATGAACAGTCCCCTGCTGACATGCAGGGCCCATGGATTGATGACGTTGTCTCCGTACCCATATACGTTCATGCTCTCGATACAATTTGAAACGAAACTCGTTCGACAAGTCAATATGTTTCCAGTTATCAACACTCCAATGTCCGTGATGACGGGCCAAGACGAGGTGTAAAGCTTTATGTCATGCTGTCATCAATGTACACGAATGGGCCTTGGACTCCGAAAGCCCATATCGATGATGTTTCGTTGAATGGTTCGCACGCTGACACTTGTAGACTGCCCAGCATTGAAACCTGCAGCAATTTGAGGAATGGTTGCACTTCTGTCGCGTTGAACGATTCTTTTCAGTCGTCGTTGGTCCCGTTCTCAGGATCTTTTTCCGGCCGCAGAGATGTCGGAGATTTGATGTTTTACCGGATTCCTGATATTCACGGTACAATCGTGAAATGGTCGTACGAGAATATCCCCATTACCTCGCTCCCTCGGAGATGCTGTGTCGTATCGCTCCCGTATTTAGTCAAAATCCACCATCTCTGTTTATAAGGTTGGTTGAAAGTTGGATTTCAACAGCTTCCTTAATGACACTGTCCCAATAGCTGTACGTGCAAGCCAGAATCTCCGTGTTGTTGTATTCCATAGGATGACCGGTGTCAAGGCAATGTTCTGCATTAGCGGATTTGCTCGGCTGTTGTAAGCGTGTGTGACGCTTATGTTCAATACACCGGTGTCCCACAGTCCTGACTGTCTGACCTGAATTCCATCCACCCGAATATTCAGTTCACTATGGAGGTGGAAACGAATGGAGGCCTTCCCTTCCTTGACGTGTTGGTCACAAGGAAGATTGATGGTAGGTTGGGACAATCTGTTTATGGGAAGCCTACTCAAACTGACTTGTATCTGCGAGCTGATAGTTGTCACCATCCAGCTCAGCGTGAAGGAGTACTTCGTACCCTGGTTCACAGATCCCACGTTATCTCAGACCCTGAAAGTTTGGCAGCTGAACTATCACATCTCGAAGTCACCTTTCGTCAGAATGGTTATAGTGGAAGGCAGATCAAACGTGCGTTGCGCTATCAGCCTTCTGTGCAACGGGAGAGTGACGATAGCAACGAAGTGGCACCTACGTCCACGGCCTTTTTGCGTTACGCAGGAAGCATTTCCAACAGGATTGGCCGTATTTTGCGGAAATATGATGTGAAATTTGTTTTTTGACCACCTTCTAAGATTAAGGCCCTATTGGCGTCCGTAAAAGATGATCTTGGTTTGCGTAAGACTGGTATCTATCGTATTCTTTGCAGTTGTGTCTTGACATATATTGGTAAGACAATCAGGCCAGGGGAAGACCGGTGTATTGAACATAAGCGTAAAAAAAAAAGGTTCAAATGGCTCTGAGCACTATGGGACTTAACATCTATGGTCATCAGTCCCCTAGAACTTAGAACTACTTAAACCTAACTAACCTAAGGATATCACACAACACCCTGTCATCACGAGGGAGAGAAAATCCCTGACCCCGCCGGGAATCGAACCCGGGAACCTGGGCGCGGGAAGCGAGAACGCTACCGCACGACCACGAGGTGCGGACGAATATAAGCTTCACATACGCTTACAACAGCCGAGCAAATCCGCTATTGCATAACATTGCCTTGACACCGGTCATCCTATGGAATACAACACGGAGATTCTGGCTTGCACGTCCAGCTATTGGGATAGTGTCATCAAGGAAGTTGTTGAAATTAAACTATCAAGCAACCTTATAAACAGAGATGGTGGATTTTGTCTGAATGCTGCTCTCTCTCTCTCATCAAAAAAAAAAAAAAAGGACAGAATTAGGGCTACCTCACCTGTTGATTAATAGTCACTGTCGATATTTGTGATGTTGGTTATCTTTGGTTGCGTGTTGACTTTGCAGTTACTTGTTCTGTGTGTGATATCTTCCTTGTTTCTCCTCTGTGAAACGAGGTATTAAATTCCCTTGTACATTGCTTCCTCCTTGCAGTTGTGCCTTGAGAATGGCAGGGTGTGCTCCTGCCGAAATATCGGCGGTTGTCGACGACGTCACCCGGCAGCAAACCAGTAAATTATTTGAACATTCAGTTCGCCGGGAAAAGTTAAGGTCTCACAACCATGAACATGTTTTAAAGCCACTACAGGTTCATATTCAGATGGAGGTGTTACAGGAACATTATCTTGTGGACCAAGTGTAGCTAGATGCAGTGCTGGTGGGTGCACTGCCTTGTGGTATCCACAACAGATTGCTTCTTATAACGTGCATTGTTACGCTATGTACACAAATAAACACAGTACGTAGCTACATTTTGTTTTACACTGGATCACAGCATGTAAACATTCGATGTTTTTACAAAGTATGTAAAACATACTTCGTTTATTTGTGTACATTGCTTAATAGCGCACGTTATAAGAAGCAATCTGATGTGGATACCACAAGGCATTGCACTCGCCAGCACTGCATCTAGCTACACTTGGTCCACAACATAATGTTCCTGTGACACCTCCATCTGATGACGAGCCTGCAGCGGCTCGAAAACATGTTCATGGTTGAATAAATCGTAAACAAGCGTCTCGTTGCATATCTATTACCAGATAAATGCCAAAACAAAACAAAAAGCTTCTCTTTGGGTTTTCCATGGAACCGCCCATGAAATAATGGTGCCTCCATAACTCCCATCAAGCCCACCGAAGACCACATCAAATTCAAAAAGAACCAACCTATTTCCTCTATTTACCCGAGCAGGAGGAAGTGTGTAATATTCATACTTTTGCCCTGTACTGTAGGATAGTGACACTAAGGCGATCCTTCTGATCAGTATAAAAATGGTCCCTAACCCAAAGGCTATCCGAAACACTCGATCCTACATTTTTATCACCAACAGAACTCGAGATATAAGCACCAGAATTTCCCATTTTTATGCGTGGCGCTTAGGAACATACTAGGCAAGTATGTTGTCGCATATCTACCGATTTTGGTATCCTATTCGATTTTAAATGGTTTATGTCCATGATTTACTAGGTTTTCAGCAAAGGCAGGATGGCTATTTTCATACTTCCTGTTTCTTAGGTATTCTTTGTATCTAGTTTTCAGATTTATTCCTGTCATTCCCATATAAATTGCCTTGCAAACGTGACATTCTAGCTGGTATTGACCAGCTCCTTGATATCTGTCTCGTTGTTGTATTGGCACAAAAAACCAAAGAATGGAAAGCCGAAAGTCGGAAGGAATATATAGAATGGCTGTACAAGGAAAAAAATTTTAAAGCAGTGTTACAGAAAAAAATGTCAAATTATTCTCTGTGCACAATTTTAATTGCGGTTTCCTCTTTCATTCATATTCCTCGTTCCATGTTCTCCTCCTATACTTCCTTCTCTTCCTTTCCAACGAATTGAGTTCCAGTCCCCCATTACAATTAAATTTTCGTCTCTCTTGACAGTCTGAGGGAATGTGTGATGAAATAAAGGAAATTATTCAATCTCTCTACTGGGAAGTTAGGAGGTACATAAACTTGTACTACTGTGGTGCATATTTACTCCATGTCTATCTTGGCTATGGTAGTGCATTCATAATGCTGGAGTACACTACGGACATTAATATTTTCTCATTCATTATTAGATCTATCTCTATTTGATTTTGTATACTTTTATTCAAGTGACGAGAAATCCTGTTTTCCTACCACCGGACTTCATCAGTTCCCTCAAAATGTAGCTTCAACGTATCCATTTCCAATTTTATATTGTCTTATCTACTCCCCCGCTTAAGGAAGCTAACATCCCACGCTCTATAACCGCTCTTTCAATTGAGAACAATATTATCAGGCTTATTATCATGTAGGAGAGAGGTGATAGATAACATTTGAAATAAGTAATAGCATTGAAAAAATGTTAATTAAAATTATCGATATATAATCTCTCATCAGAATAACGCTCGCAGCAAAGTAGCGCTTCATGGAAATCAAATAGGGTTTAACGCGGCTGCTTTAGTTTCTAAATTCTACTATATAAACCAGGTGTGGGTATTGTTAGTTCTCTCGTCTTGTTTTCTGCGCTCTGAATAAGTCTGCGTAGCTGTAGCGTGCGATATAGCCGGCATTTCCGTATGATATGTTACGAAATGGATCAGTGCACTTTTGTTAAATTGCAAGAGAACTGACTGTAGTTAATTTATAAGGAACAGACTTTTGTCGTGAAGTCACTAAGAATGTCTGAGGAATTGTATGCGCGAGAAAAAGTAGCGCTCACTATTAAATTCTATTACATGCCGAATAACCGATAATACGATCTGTGGAGTATACGAAGGGACGTTACATTGAATATAAGAATGTGAAAGTAAAGTCGTACGAAGTTTTAATGACTGTGTCGAAGTATAGTACTGGACTATAGTCCTTGCTATATTTTCTTCGAGTGTCAAACTATAAAAATCACGGACATTTTAGTTCCCGTAATTGCTGAGAGTCATTGTAAGATCATCCCTCCTTTTCCCTATATGCAAAACACAATCATTCATGATCATTTAATTATTATTAAATGTTGTTAATAAGAAACTAAAGTGATTTCAACAATTGCGTGTTTATTAGTCAACGATAATCATCTGTATCTCTGGATGACGGAAGGTTCGATTATGAAACATTACGAAGCGTAAATTGTGACTTAGAAGCTGTAACGTTTCATTTCCAAGCGGACAGAAATAATACAAAATCAGAAACAGTCCGGATAAGTAGTATCTCTGTATCTATGGATGACGGAAGGTTCGATTATGAAATATTACGAAGCGTAAATTGTGACTTAAAAGTTGTATAACGTTTCATTTCCAAGCGGACAGAAATAATACAAAATCAGAAACAGTCCGGATAAGTAGTAGTAACGTCGAAAATAGGAAGTTGAAATAATAACTAACATCCAAAGACGCTATTAACTCTCTTGTGTTCGGTAACGCAGCAACAAATGAAGTGCGGTCGACTGCGTAAAAAGTCAACATTAATTATTATTGTGAAGACCCGATATTTAGTCGCCGTTACAGTGAAGATGTATGTGTGTGCTCCATGTGATATGTGGATATAACTGAAAGTCAGGCATATACAGCAGATAACAACTTCAATATCTTACGTCAGAGAAGTCGACGACAGTTGATCGACGAAGGGCGGCTACAACTGGCGCCCAATGCTTGGCTCGGAGAAAAGGTATGAAAACAATTATTACGTAATAATGGTGAAATGTAACTGTTGTGACTGCGTAAAGAACAGTGACTCAAAACTTCTAATTATATGTTTCATATTCTCCACTACGACAACCCACGAAGCACAACGAGGCGCCTACCTCCGGAAACTACAGGACTTCAGAAGCTGTACGGAAGGTAGGAGATAATTGACTTGTGTTACGCGGCTTGGACGTGTATGTGTGAAGACATTTTATTGCTGGTTGAACAGTATCTCATTGTGCTTCCTTTTAATTTTAATTGCGTGGTTAAATGAGGCAAGTCCGTGGCGTAGATACTGTATAAGTAGTTAGAACAATATTTTATTTATTGTGTATTATTATTTTGGTGTTATTCTGAGAGTGTATATTGATAACAATGAAACGTGGTACCATTTAAGATCGAATCTAGATGCAAGTCTAGGGACCATGGTGAGAGAAGATACGAGAGAGGATGAAAACCGTGTGGAAAGTTTAGATGTTAAGAGGGCAGAGGATTCGTTCGAACCTGAAATGTCAAATATGAGTAGAACTAGTTTGGTGATGAGTAATGATCATACCGAAAGTTATAAGGCTGAAACTACAGGTACTTGTGAGGAAAGTAATCCTACCAGTGTGGTCAGCACGCCACCAGGAGATATCAGTATCAATAAGCTGTTTGAATTTCCAGTGAAATCAAATCAGGAACAAACAGAACTAGACAAAAAACGTGATCTTAGAGATAAAGCCTTTAGAGAGAAAATTTTAGAACCAGAGAAACGACGCGAACTTGCGGAAAAAGCTTTTCGGGAGGAGATGTTAGAATTACAGAAACAACGAGATCTTCAAGACCAAGAATTTAAGAATGAGGTATTAAAGATTGTTAACGACCTTGAATCACGTACTAAGAAAAGCGATGAATATTTATCTGCGTGTTATATAAATGAACATTAAGTGTAAATGTTATGATTCTCATCGTCAGTTGTTATGATGACAGGTGGCCAATGCTAAATAGAAACATATATTCCAGGTTTGGCAGTGAAGTCGGTAAGGAGATGGGCGCATAGTCTGTATCTGCAACTACTGAAATAATTAGTAGTCGTTGGTAAAAAATAATATATATTGTACTTAACTTGTGTTACAGGCTTCTTCATACGCTGCACACATATAATTACAAACACATACCTAAGGAGGCGTTACTTATGCCATACTTGACTAAGCGCCTATCAGCTGAAGGCTATGCTACATTCCTAGTTGACGTCCTGAGCAAGAGTTGACGAGAGCTCACTAGATACTTGCCACAAGCCGCGGAGCGGCGCTAGCGGCGTTAGTCGCGACTCGCGGGTCCAGCGATGTCTATTACGGACCGCGGTCGATATCTGCAACCCCTAACACGTGTGGTACCGAACGTTGATACCACAATAAAATCTTCTAATGAAATGGACGAAACATTGCAAACTTCGGTCTCCAAATTAGAGGAAAATGTGAAGCAATAAATAAAGAACAGACTAAAATTGCTGAAAAGATCGATAAAGTAACTAAACAAGTAGAGGTTTTAAAAATCACAGGGCAGGAGTTTATATGATGACTATCTTAGTAAACAGACGATTAAGATAGGGGAGGCTGGTCCCGGCGGAGGTTCGAGTTCTCCCTCGGGCATGGGTGTGTGTGTTTGTCCTCTTTTAATTTAGGTTAAGTAGTGTGTAAGCTTAGGGACTGATGACCTCAGCAGTTAAGTCCCATAAGATTTCACACACTTTTTTTTTAACAAGATAGAGGAGGATTTGTCAGAGCAGTTAGAATCAAAGGGAGAGAAGTTCACACGCAAGTTCAGAATGCTATCGGGAAAGCGACGCGACAGGATAAACCAAATGTTTCACGACGTGAGGAGGTAGACAGCGTGGAACAAATGAAAGCAGAATTCAATCCTATTAGGAGAAAGTTTTATCCGAGTTGCCTATGTGGCAGGAATATGTAACCAATTGTAAGGTGAAGGTTGTCCTAAAAGACAAAACCAATTTGAAATATATCAAGAACCATATTCCAGAAATCAATCGCCGTTAGGAAGTAGCGATGACGCAAATCTTGAAGATCGATATTATGGTCACAAGAGGACTGTTTCATCCTCTAAGGTTGGACACAGTATTTTCAAAGCTAGGCAATTTCAAATATTTTCGAACGACAAAAATTCTATGTACCCAATGGTATTTATAAAAAGTTTCAGAAATGTATTTCTCCGATCTCAAAAGAAACAAGATAAAATACAGTTTATAGTGTCAAAGACCAGTGGAGAAGTTTCATTGTGGGCATCGGAAGCAGCTGAAAGTTGCAAGACCTGCAGAGATTTTGAAGAATTATTCATCGCAAGGCAAACAAGATCTGTTAAGGAATGACCTTCTCAACCTATGCAAGGAATGCGATAGTCCTTGTATGTACACTGATGGCTCTCAGACTACCCGTTGTGTCGGGGGTGCCTTCGTCACTGGCCCGACGATTTTCGATATCAGCTTCCGGAACACTGCTCAGTATTTACAGCAGAGCTCTTCGCCCTGTATCGGGTCATGCAATACATCAGCCAACACTGTATTTTGAATTGTGTCATCTGCTGCGGTTCTCTGAGGTTCTCTGAGTGCCTCTCAGAGTCTCTGTGCGCTGTACACAGTCCATCCCTTAGTGCAACGGGTCCGAGTGAGTTTCCTCTTGCTCATTCTTAACGGAGCTAGTGTGATGTTTATGCGGACCGCTGGTCACATCGGTCTGACGGGAAACAAGGCCGCTGACACTGCTGTCAAGGCTGCAGTCCTCCTAGCTCAGCCCACTAGTTCTTCCATTCCTTCCAATGATGTCTGTGTTGCCGTCTGTCAGCAGGTGGTATCACTTTGTCACCACCACTGATCTTCCCTTCATGGGAACAAGTTCCGGCGAACTGAACCTCTCCCAGCGGCATGGACGACCTATTCTCGGCACTCTGACCGCGAGGAGCTCATTTTAGCTGGGTTTCATATTGGGCACTGTTATTTCAGCTGTCGCCGTTTGTTATGTGGTGATTCCCACCAATTTGTGCTTATTGTCATCAGCCTTTGGCGGTTCGCCATTTCCTGACCGAATGCCCTTTTTTTAACCATTTACATTCTAATGTATGTTTCACATCCGAGTTATCGGCCGTTTTAGCGAACGGCGCGCGGGCTGTCGACCGCGTTTTACTTTTTATCCGCCGTAGTAATATGGCGAAGCACATGTAATCTTTAATTCGCGACCTCGGTTGTCTTTACAGCATACCCGCCAGGGTAGCGGAGCGCGCTAACGTGCTACTTCCTGGACTCGGGTAGGCGCGCCGGACGCGGATCGAATCCGCCCGGCGATTTAACGACGAGGGCCGGTGTGCCGGCCAGCCTGGATGTGGTTTTTAGGCGGTTTTCCACATCCCGCAAGGTGAATACCGGGCTGGTCCCCACGTTCCGCCTCAGTTACATGCGTCGCAGACGTTTGACACATGTTCGCACTTTTTCACGATTTACACTAGATGCGGACAGCTGGGGTACACTGATTCCATCCCTGGGGGCACGGAGTGGCGGCAGCAAGGGCATCCGGCCATCCCTAAAACTAACCTTGCCAAATCCGTTCTAACCACACCGACCCTGCGATCACTGCGGGACTATGGCGTAAGCAAAAGAAAGAAAGAAAAGAAAGTTATCTTTACGGCGTATTTTGTGGACTTTTCTCCAAGGATAAGTCCTTCTTACAAGGGAACCTCCCCATCGCACCCCCCTCAGATTTAGTTATACGTTGGCACAGTGGATAGGCCTTGAAAAGCTGAACACAGCTCAATCGAGACAACAGGAAGAAGTTGTGTGAAACTATGAAAAAAATAAGAAAATATACGAACTGAGTAGTCCACGCGCAAGATAGGCAACATCAAGGATAAGATGAGCTCAAGAGCGCCGTGGTTCCGTGGTTAGCGTGAGTAGCTGCGGAACGAGAGGTTCTTGGTTCAAGTCTTCCCTCAAGTGAAAAGTTTATTTTCTTTATTTTCGCAAAGTTATGATCTGTCCGTTCGCTCAGTGACGTCTCTGTTCACTGTAATAAGTTTAGTCTCTGTGTTTTGCGACCGCACCGCAAAACCGTGCGATTAGTAGACGAAAGGACGTACCTCTCCAATGGGAACCGAAAACATTTGATCGCAAGGTCATAGGTCAACCGATTCCTCCACAGAAAAACACGGCTGATATATTCTATACAACACTGGTGACGGCATGTGCGTCACATGACAGGATAATGTTGTCGACCCACCTAACTTGTACACTTGGCGAATGGGTAAAAAGATTCTTCTACCTTGCCCGATTTAGATTTTCTTGTGGATGTGATTATCACTCCCAAAAAAGTGATGAAAACATAAGAGTCTGTCACATAAACTGCAACAAATGAAAGCAACAGTTTCACACTCGCACAGTTTTCCCTGTGCTCTGTCAAAACATATGTTTTTAACGTTTTCAAATTTTTCCTTGTGTAGACCGTCAAATGCTGCATATGTCCAAGCAAATCTGAACATGTCCTGGAATTTTGGAGAGCGAAGTTGAATATATAAAAAATTAAACTTTTTACTCGAGAGAAGACTTGAACCAAGGACTTCTCGTTCCGCAGCTGCTCACGCTAACCACGGGACCACGGCGCTGATGCGCTGACAGTATCCTTGATGTTGCATATCTTACGCATGGACTACTCAGTTTGTATATTTTCTTATTTTTTTCATAGTTCTACATAACTTCTTCCTGTTTTCTGGATTGATCTGTGTTCAGTTTTTCACGGTCTATCCACTGTGCCAACTTATAACTAAATCTGAGGGGGGTGCGATGGGGAGGTTCCCTTGTTAGTTCTTCTTTTGACATGGTCGCGTATGACCTTAGTTGTTTTTTCACCCTAAACCAGAACAAAACAAATCTATGAGGGCGACAGCTGTTACAATTATTTCAGTGCGGATGCACATTACGTCTGATTTCAACAATAAAACTCTACGAGAAAGTCTGCATTCCCATATGGATAAATGTGTTATTAGGCCGCAATTTCTCCGTTGTTGTGAACAACACCAATAAACACCAACTTTGCAAAAACTTCTGTCGGACCAGGATGCACTTGGAGGGAAGCAAGGTAAAGCCGATAAAAATTCATCAGATTATGGGAGTTGGTTTTAATAGATGTTTCAGCAAACGAGATGTCACTTTTGCGAACAAGACGGCCGTTTCTAAAAAGAGCGCTCTACATTTTTATAAAACAAAAATGTTGGGCTAGACCTGATGCGGTCAGTGGTTTATTGAAACGAAATTTTAAGCCATACGCATTACACTGTGAATAACTATTGTCCAAAAAGTGTTGTCTAAGAAAAGCACCAGTCGGCGATTAGTCGTGCTTGTCAGGGCATTGGTGTACGGGTATTTAGCATGCTAAGCTCTCTGCTTGTAGGGATTCACCTGAGTGTATACTGTTGCTGCCTGCATTCCCTGCTTCCACGGCATTAAAATATCGGTGCTGCCTGCTGCCTGGCCAGGTATGTAGTTGGCTTTACCGAGTAAGACACGGTGGCCGTGGCCAGAGGCGAGGCTTCCGCTGTACTCGCCAGTGCGTATCAGAGAGGCGTGAGCTTCTGCATACTCACCAGTGAGTATCAGAGAGGCGTGAGCTTCTGCATACTCACCAGTATCAGAGAGGCGTGTGCTATGCAGTACTCACCAGTGTATATCCAGCTGATGACGGGCGCCACAGAGACGCCGCACTTGAAGATATTCTTGTCGTCCCGGGCCAGGACCATGGCCGCAGTGTAGCCGCCGTAGCTCCAGCCCCAAACGCCAATGCGTGAGCGGTCGATGAAAGGGTACTTCTGCAGCAGCTTCCTGCGCGACAAAAGTGGAATGTTAGTCGGCAACGTGTTTGACCCACCCTGTATGGAGGTCAGTACGCCCTCGGTGGACGTACACTCATATGATGACATGTGTCAATACGTCAGGAACATTGTCGAACATGAAACATCCTGGCAGATTAAAACTGTGTGTCAGACCGAGACTCAAACTCGGGACCATTGCTTTTCGCGGGCAAGTGCTTTACCATCTGAGCTACCCAAGCACGACTCACGTCCCGTCCTCACCGCTTTACTTCTGCCAGTATCTCGTCTCCTACCTTCCAAACTGGAAACATCCCCCAGGCTGTGGCTAAGCCCTGTCTCTGTAATATCCTTTCTTCCAGGAGTGCTAGTTCTGCAAGGTTCGCAGAAGAGCTTCTGTGAAGTTTTGAAGGTAGGAGACGATAACTGGCAGAAATAAAGCTGTGAGGACGGGGCGGGTAGCTCAGATGGTAGAGCACTTGCCCGCGGAAGGTAAAGATCCCTAGTTCGAGTCTCGGTCTGGCACACAGTTTTAATCTGCTAGGAGCTTTCATATCAGCGCACACTCCGCTGCAGAGTGAAAATCTTATTCTGGATCGTCGAACATGATCGTTTTGATGGTGCAGGTGTTATGGTGTGGGAAGACTTAATGTTGCATTGGCGTACTGACCTCCGAACCTTAGAACACGGTACACTCACCGGTCATCGTTACTGACTCTGTACACCTTCCCCATGTGCCTCTTTCCAGGATTGCATTCGGTCCTAACTTTACTTTTATGGGTGACAATTCGCGACTGCATCGGACAGCGCGGGTGGAGGAGCCTTGGAACGATCGGATATTCAGCGAATGGACTGACCTATCCGTTCCCCTGACATATTACTCATCGAGTACGTATGGGATGCGTTGGGGAGACACACTGCAGCACATCCACATGCATCAACGGACATCCAGCAGTTGTAAATCACGCAGGTGGAGGTGTAACGCCGGAAATGCATATCCTTCTATTTCCATCTGTTGTACTATAGATTTTTCCTTGTTTTGTTACCTCAAGATATGACATTTCTGTCTCTTTATATATTGTAATTGTATATATTTATGCATTTATGCATTTTCGTAACTATAATTACAGCAACTTAGCGTGAACATTTGTTGCTCATTGTCCCAATTGCATTACCAAGCAGGGTCCCTTCCTTTTCCGGAATGAACCCGAGTGTCGTTGAAATTCAAACGCCAGCATTAAAGTAATATAGCTAATTCGTTTCCACTGCTTTAATTTCAAAGTTTAGTTAAGGCATTCATAGGTGGCTACAATATTTAGATTACACAAGCACAAATTAAGAGTGCGAGTTTTGTTACCGTATTTTAGCTTACCTGTGACTACAGCTCAGCTTGGTACGTACTAAATTTTACTAATGTCAATTGTTCAGAATCATTTAATTCAAGTTCAAAGTTAAATCTCTTCTTTCTACATTGCGTAGATTCAAGTAGCTTTTGAAATGATTGTTGAGGTAGTCCAAGACTAACCGTGTTTTACTGAATTTCGATGTGCTTCAGAAAGAAAGCTCACTATTAATTTCAGTCACTAAATTAACTTTCGATTTTCCGGTTTTATTAATTCTTTTGTTAAATTAAGTCAGGGTGTAGCGAAATTTATTACTTCTGACAAACTTTCAGTTTTCACACTACACGTGTCAACCTTCAGTTGCCACGCTTCTAGTGCTAATTATATGTGTAATAATCTTTCTTTTTCAGTTACTATAGTAATTGTCCTTAGGACTGGCGACCGTAATTTCCCCCAAATCTCAAATACCTAATTACCGCTAGTTAATTGTTAACATAACGGCTGCACATTTACTTTCTTTATTAACTTTACCCCTTTTCAAAATTAATTTCCACCAGTTTCATTTGCATTTTTCCTTTCATTTAGATGTAACCCTTTCCTCCCTCTTTACCGACAGGTTAACTTCGGTGACGATTGCTTTTCCAAAATTCCCATTAGGTACACGCGGTTTCATTTTTCACTGTCATTAAGGTCGATAAGTGAGGGGGAGGTTACAGAGGGATGGGATGCCCTGCCACCACCAACCTTGTGGTCAGCATGAGGGCCCATTGCAGAGCATGTATTACCGTGCGTAGTGATCACACACTCTATTAAGAACCGTGTCCCGCCTTTTTAACGTACGGGCGACCAGCACCAATAGCTGTGACATCCGTGAAATTTGAAAAAAAGTGTCATTTCTGTTCGTCTCACCGTGTATTTCATTCCGCTGTGGTACATCATGTGAAAATTACTTTCGCCCTTACGTTTGCACACCAGTGTATTTCGAGTTTCTAACAGTCTATTGACACACAAGTCAACATGGGTTTAGAAAATATCGTTCTTGTGAAACACAACTAGCTCTTTATTCATATGAAGCGCTAAGTTCTATTGGCAAGGGATTTCAAATAGGTTCCTTATTTCTGGATTTCCGGAAGACTTTTGACACTGGACCACACAAGCGGCTCATAGTGAAATTGCGTGATGTACACATGATATGGTGTCGTGGTGTGTGGCGTGGCCGCATTATTTCGCTTAAGAAAACGTCAGATCCAGAAGGGTTTTACAGCACTGTGTACAGTAGAGGAGCAATTCGGATAGGATTATAGTTTGTATCAGCAGATTAGTACACCCTATCATAAATCAGAATCTGTGAAGCAATGGCCTGTTAACAGTAATATTCCTGCAGTGGACTAGCCTGGTGAGAGTCGCGAGCTGATCGCACCTTTCAGGTGAGCTACAACACTGACTTCACCCCAGACCACAGCGTCCAGTATCATTGTTATTATGTTGCGAGTCGGTCACCTTTGTGTTCCGAGGAGCCTAATGTTCCTTCCTCACTGATAATGATAAATGGGTGGAAGGTGGCCAAAGTATCTGTGGCCATAGGAATCTGGACAGGCAGGCAAAATATTAGTTGGCACAAGTGCATTTTAATTACATACAGGGTGTTTCACTAAATTTGTTTCCTTCTGTAAGTTACGAAGTAATAGGCGACGGAAATATTTATTGCCGTAGGTCACCATAGGAAACGTTACACTGTCTGCGGAGCTATGAACATAGTTTATTGTGTTATTATCCGAAGAGTTACAGCAAAAAGACACAATTTTTAAAGCAGTGTATACATCAATTTAAATTACATTCCTATAATTTTTAGTTTGGGAGCTACAACCCTTCAAAGTTTCAGGGGCAGATACCACACGCTGTATATAATACATGGCTGTGTGGTGGGTGATGGATGTTCTGGCGGTGGGAAGTTGATTTAAGTGAGATGTTCAAATGTGTGTCCATGTTCCTGAATGCACAATGCAGTGCGGCTTCTAAAAGACCTGCGGTCGAGATGTAACATCGCCGGTGTCCTCGATGCGCCGTTTTAGATTATCTGGGGATGTAGGCTCAGTGACATAAACACGATCCTTTAGACATCCCCACAAAAAGAAATCTAATGGTGTTAAATCGGGCGACCTCGTGGGCCACGCCCGCATCTCGTGGTCGTGCGGTAGCGTTCTCGCTTCCCACGCCCGGGTTCCCGGGTTCGATTCCCGGCGGGGTCAGGGATTTTCTCTGCCTCGTGATGGCTGGGTGTTGTGTGCTGTCCTTAGGTTAGTTAGATTTAAGTAGTTCTAAGTTCTAGGGGACTTATGACCACAGCAGTTGAGTCCCATAGTGCTCAGAGCCATTTTTTTTTTTTCGTGGGCCACGAATGAGGACCATGGCGCCCCAACTACCTTCCTGCAAACCTGTCGTTTAGTTCTTCCATGACAGCACGCCCAGAATGGGCTGGGTGACCATCGCGCTGCATCCACATATGGACTCTCTGTGTAGACACACATGTTCAAGGAGACCACCCAAACCGTCAGCTATAAACGCGCGATATAACTCACCTGTTAGTGTACCTGGGAAGTAGTGTGGACCGATGATTTCATCCCCAACGATTCCACATCATACACTAATAGACCACCTACGTTCACGATCGACAGGTCATTCCCACCGAGGGTTGTCTGCGGCCCAATAGTGCAAGTTATGGCGATTCACTGCACCACAATTTGTGAACGTGGACTCATCAGAGAACATAACACCTTGTAAAGACTCCGGTGTGAAATAACGCATGGCCCACTCACAGAATGTAACTCTCGCACGGAAATTGTTCCCATGCAGTCCCTGAGTCAGTGATAGGGGGTGCGGGTTAAACCTGTAGCCAAGTTCTAAACGCCACACAGGTGTGAGACTGACACCAGCGACTGCAGCAACGCCTCGTAAGCTGACATGAAGATTGTGGTATACTGCAGCTAAAACAAACACCTCCGTCTCCTTACTGCCCGCATCTCGTGGTCGTACGGTAGCGTTCTCGCTTCCCACGCCCGGGTTCCCGGGTTCGATTCCCGGCGGGGTCAGGGATTTTCTCTGCCTCGTGATGTCTGGGTGTTGTGTGCTGTCCTTAGGTTAGTTAGGTTTAAGTAGTTCTAAGTTCGAGGGGACTTATGACCACAGCAGTTGAGTCCCATAGTGCTCAGAGCCATCTGAAGCCATCTCCTTACTTCTTGCTGTTCTTCGTCCGTTACTGCGGCACATTACCAAGCTGCCTGTTTCCAGAAGTCGTTGTTCGGCACGTAAGAACGTAATGGCTGACGGAGCTCTTCGCCTAGTATATCTCATAGCGTGCGCCATGGCTGCTTCAGTGGCATCTTGTCGGCACTCACCGAGCATCAGCAACATGTCAGCGTACCCGTTGTTCGCGTATGCCATCTTCGTCCGATGTTAGCAACTGCGGCATATTGAGCCCCGTTTATTTGTGTGGCTGGAACTGTCGGGTATACGGCTGTGTGCGGCGACAGTCGGCAGTCTAACAGCGCATCGAGGAAGCTTCTCGCTCCGTGACACCGGCGACGTTACAACGCGGCCGCATCACATTTAGAAGGCGCATTGCGTTATGCGCAGCGTGTGTGGTATCTGCCCCTGAAACTTTGAAGGGTTGTAGCTCCCAAACTAAAAGTGATAGGAATGTAATTTAAACTGATGTATACACAGCTGGTGTTACTGATTCCAGTGCATGATAGAAACAACTATTGTTCCATTTAAAAATTGTATCTTTTTGCTGTAACTCTTTGGATAATAACACAATAAACTATGTTCATAGCTCCGCAGACAGTGTACCATTTCTTATGGTGATCTAACGCAATAAACATTTCCGTCGCCTATTACTTCGTAACTTATAGAGGCAATGATCATATAAAATTAATTGTTGGTAAGGCGGGTACCGAGTTGAGATTCATTGGGAGAGTCCTTAGAAAATGTAGTCCATCAACAAAGGAGGTGGCTTACAAAACACTCGTTCGACCTATACTTGAGTATTGCGCATCAGTGTGGGATCCGTACCAGATCGGGTTGACGGAGGAGATAGAGAAGATCCAAAGAAGAGCGGCGCATTTCGTCACAGGGTTATTTGGTAACCGTGATAGCGTTACGGAGATGTTTAACAAACTCAAGTGGCAGACTCTGCAAGAGAGGCGCTCTGCATCGCGGTGTAGCTTGCTCGCCAGGTTTCGAGAGGTTGCGTTTCTGGATGAGGTATCGAATATATTGCTTCTCCCTACTTATACCTCCTGAGGAGATCACGAATGTAAAATTAGAGAGATTAGAGCGCGCACGGAGGCTTTCAGACAGTCGTTCTTCCCACGAACCATACGCGACTGGAACAGAAAGGGAGGTAATGACAGTGGCACGTAGAGTGCCCTCCGCCACACACCGTTGGGTGGCTTGCGGAGTATGAATGTAGATGTAGATGTAGATGTAGGGAAACACCCTGTATATTGTACTCAACTTGTGGGTGAATAAATGCTACCCTGTTGACAACTGGTGGCAGCCGTGGTTACCTATAAGCAGAGGCTCGACACAGATGTGCGTCTATGCACATTGAATCATTGCCAGTACAGCTGTTTATTATCAATAACTCAGTGTAACGTTGAACACCAACTAGCGACGAGAAGTAACCTTGAACTAGAAGTCTGGTGCCCAGGTGCCCGCCGCTTATAACTCTGTCCTAGCAGTCTTCACTAACTGGCAGCCAAGAGATTCTTCGTTGCGATGTTCAAACCGCCACTCGCAGTGCCTGCAGGAATCTTCAAGGTGCCGACTCCAACACCATCGGTAGGCTACGATACTACAACTACACTGCAGACCAAAGGAACTGGTACATCTGCCTAATTTTGTGCAAGACCCATGCGAGCCGCAGAAGTGCCGCAACACGTCGTCGCATGGACTCGACTAATGTCTGAAGTAGTGTTGGAAGGAACTGACACCATGAATCCTATAGGGCGGTAAATAAATACATAAGAGCAAGAGGGGGAGGAGATCTCTTCTGAACAGCACGTGCAAGACATCCCAATTATGCCCAGTAATGTTCATGTCTCCGGGGTTTACTGGCCAGCGGAAGTGTTTAAACTCAGAAGAGCGTTTCAGGAGCCACTCTGTAGCAATTCTGGGCGTGTGGAGTGTCGCATTCTCAGTCTGAATGCACAGTGGACATGAATGGATCCAGGTTATCAGACAGGATGCTTACGTACGTGTCACCTGTCAGAGTTGTATCTACAAGTATCACAGGTCCCATATCACTCCAAGTGCACACTCCCCATACCATTACAGTGCCTCCACCATCTTGAACAGTCTGCTGCTGACATGCAGTATCCACGAGTTCATGAGGTTGTCTCCACACCCGTACACGTCCATCCACACGATACAATTTGGAATAAGACTCGTCCGACCAGGCAACACGTGCCCAGTCATCAACAGTCCAATGACAGTGTTGACAGGCCCAGGCGAAGCGTAAGGCTTTGTATAGTGCAGTCATCAAGGGTATACGAGCGGGCCTTTGGCTTCGAAATCCCATATCGATGATGTTTCGTTAAATGGTTCGCACGCTCACACTTGTTGACGGCTCAGCATTGAAATCTGCAGCATTTGCGGAAGGGTTGCACTTGTCACGTTGAACGATTCTCTTCATTCGTCGTTGGTCCCGTTCTTGCAGGATATTTTTCTGGCCGCAGCGATGGCGGAGATTTGATGTTTTACCGGATTCTTGATATTCACGTTACACTCGTGAAATGGTCGTACGGGAAAATTCCTGCTTCATCGCCACCTTGCTGCGTCCCATCGCTCGTATGTCGACTATAAAACCACTCTCAAACACACTTAAATCTTGATAAAGTGCCATTGTAACAGCAGTAATCGATCTAACAACTGCGCCAGATGCTTGTATTACACAGGCGTCGTCGACGGCAGCGTCGTATTCTGCTTGTTTAAATATCTCTGTATTTGAATGTGCATGCCTACACCAGTTTCTTTGGCGCTTCAGCGTACATTCTCTAGTTTTAGTTCTTGAGGAAATATGGATTGCCATTCCTCCACAGACAATCACATTTCACTAAAAGTATTCTGTGAAGAGCTGAACCCGTCATTAAGGCGATGGGTGAACTGACACTCACTGATGTCTGTATACTTTTGATGACATAATGTAGACTAAAGTAGTAATGACGCATATGTAGGGATATGACTGCTGGCTGTTTGGACATGTGCAACGGACAAGTTTAAGACCACCCAGCCCATGTCTCTTGGCCTGGTCCGAACAGGCTACGGGCTACTCCACATGGCTTTCTGGGATGGTGAGCTTAGTACAGCGTGCTGCACCACAGATGACAGGCTATCCTAGCAGGCCAGCTCGCCAATTGTGCACATTGATTCCTACCATGCGTTACTGTCAAGGAGACAGATTGCTGCTGTGTAGAAAAATCATGATGTGCGTGTCTGATGTATCACAACATGCATAATGTGTAGCCTTTCTCACAGTAGATACAAATGAACAAACTTTCAGGTTATCCACACACTTATAACATTATGCTTAACAACAAACATATGCATACTGTGTACACAGCGAGTTTCTTTTAAGTTGGGAAAATTAAATATCTCGGAAACGACCCATCTTACGAAAAAATATTCTAAGCAAAAACTTTATATTACCAAAGGGGTCATCTGTTTGTGCTACAACTGGCAAGCTCCTAACCATCCCTCTTGCGTGAGTGCGGTCAGCTTCGTATTTTCATGAACACCTGTGTTGACATTGTCGTCAACCGTTGCAGGAAGCAGATGGCGCTGCAGACGCGATCTCACGGGCCCTACACTGACGGCTAGCACCATCATTAGAGAAATTCCGGTTTCATACATCTACACCTGGTAGAAACTACGTTACCATACAAGTAGCTTATATGCCAGAAATATCAATGTCTAGCCACATTATTTGTATTGTACAGTCTCATTTGCAACGCTCAACTAACTTTGGAACATCGGTATCAATCGTTACAATACAAGAGTTAACATCGGCATCGTAAATTAAATGTAGTATCAAATGCGTCGGTCATTAATTGCATTAACAAGCACTCTTGATATTTATCGACAGACACGAATGGGAAACAATGCTTTGAGGAAACTATATGTGTTTTTTGGAAGAGAATTCAAATGTGCAATAAAAGTGAGGGATTCCCACTTGAAAATACTAAGCTGGTCCACCTCAGTTGATCCCGCTCAGTTGATCCTGCTCACGCGGGAGGGAAGGTTAGGTGGTGGCTGATTGTAACACAGACGGATGTCCGCTTTAGTAATATTAACTATTCACCAGGAACATTTCTTTCGTACTGTGCGTCGTTTTCGAGATATTTCGTCGCCTCAAATTTACACAAAAACTCTGTATATTTCAAATAGCGTACAATGCAGCTTTCTAAGTTAACTTTTCTCCCACATTTCCCTATATCAGCGGCGTTTGTGGAAGAGGAAATTCAGAAAATTTCGTTTACAGAGGGCCAGGCATAAACAATATGGCTCTTACTTATACGAATGTCTACCATGTCACTTTGAGGTTACAGAGGGTGAAAATAACTGGAACTGATGATTAGTCTGATTTATAGAGCTTTCTTACTTGTTCACGTTTGCCTGTGTAACACACATTCCACTTATTATGCACTATCTAGCAAAATAGCGAAGCACCCAGATTGGAAGGTGGAAACAAAGGACTCTTCAGCAATTGACGGGGCAAAACACTTGGCAATATGAGCCCACTCATCAGCATCGCGTTGCATGCCCTCTGATCTGAATGCATGCACTCATTCGAGTGGAAGGGTGCTGCAAACTCACTGTACGACCATGTCGTTAGGCAAGCTGGCCACAGCTGTTCTAACTGATCCGTGATATCGGGTGGTCCAACGCATGTTTTTTTGGGGACGCATCTGGAGCTCTTGCTGGCCACGAGAGTACCTCAAGGTCATGCAGACGCCATGTGTGGATGAACATTATCATATTGAAGAATGGCACAACGATACTGTTGCTTGATTGATAACACATAGGGATTCTGATCATACAGTGGTATGTCACGGACAATCTGAGTTCCCTCAGTCACTACCAGATGGGTTCAAATGGTTCAAATGGCTCTGAGCACTATGGGACTCAACTGCTGTGGTCATAAGTCCCCTAGAACTTAGAACTACTTAAACCTAACTAACCTAAGGACATCACACAGAGGCAGGATTCGAACCTGCGACCGTAGCGGTCGTGCGGTTCCAGACTGCAGCGCCTTTAACCGCTCGGCCACTCCGGCCGGCACCAGATGGGACCTCAACTCATATCTAATGGCTCCCAGTACCATAGACCGATGGGTGACATCGGTGTGCCTCTCCAAAATAGTGGAAAAATGGGGCTCCTCTCTCAACGTCGCCATCATACCCTCTGTTGGTCATCTGGAACAGTGCAGCATTGACGAAAACAATGTCACGCCATTCATTAGCAGTCCGTGCTTGCTGGTCACGGCGCCTCACTAAATGCAGCTGTTTGAGTTGTGTGATGGTGTTAATGGCAACCTACACACGGGGTCGTAATTCCCTAGTCAAGCTATTGCTGCAGGATGACATAGAATGTTGTAGAGATTCCATTATTTTTCCTCAGAAGGCAGGCGTAGATGTGACGGGGTTGCGATGTGCTTGGTGAACAATACGGAGATCCTCCCTTATGACGGGCAGGCATGGTTCGACCAGAACCTTGACATTGGGTATGTCTGCTCTCACATTCCCATGCAGTTCGACTTTGGGCCACTGTTACATCTGAAATCCCTAAAAGAATGGATACTGCACGTTTCGATCAGTCAGCGAAATAGAACCCACAAACTTTGTGAGGTTCTGATACCGCTGTCCCATGCAAGTACTCAGCACCTACGTGTCCTTCACTGTCGTCACTCAATATCTTTGCGCTGTTGACACCCCTTATCTACCCTGCCACGTCTCGTAAGAACACTAAACACGATCAACAGTAATGCAAAAAAATGGTTCAAATGGCTCTGAGCACTATGGGACTCAACTGCTGCGGTCATAAGTCCCCTAGAACTTAAGGTGCGTTTACACTGCCATCTGTATCGGCACATGTATGAGATACATGTATATGCGACTTTGCGACATGTATCGCGACTTGTATGAGTTGACAAGTATCAACCTCATACATGTATGAGCGTGCGTTTACACTGGTTGATATGTATCACTGTGCGATAGCTTTCGACGACGATTTGGAAGATTTCACATTTTTATGTTCTGGTACACTTGCTCTTTTGGAAGATGATAGGAAGAAAAGGCGGAGGAAGCGGAGATGGTGGCAGAGAGAGTTTCTCGCGAATTAACGCTAAAGGATGGCGCATATTTCAGAAATTATTTTAGGATGAGTATGGAGGATTTCCGCGGTTTGTTATCACTTGTGACTCCTCTTGTGTCCAAAACCAACACAAACTTCCGGGAAGCGATTCCACCAGAGGATCAGTTGGCAGTAACACTCCGTTTTTTGGCCACGAAGATTTCATTGCAAAACATTTGCATTGTCGCGCGATTGCTAATGCCAACGTCTCACACACGATTGTCGGCATCCGTTGTCAACATTATCACGCGAGGCCGCCGGAATAATAGCAAAAAATTGATATACGTGCCAGATGCATGAAAAAATTATAGAATGTATTACATACTCTGATATATATAAAACTTTTACCTTCACTTCTTGGAATAAAACTTGCACAATGGCCTCGCAAACACGAAGAATAATGTTGCATATGGCACTTTTTGATGCTCTATGCAGATAAGTTAACGTCGAAACGATAGTCGGTACCTCCAAAACTCAAACAGCCGCCAAAGAGCCTGGTACTACGCATGCGCTAATCGTCAAAATAAGCGGCAGGCGACAAGACGACAGGAAATGATAGTACTGCGCATGCGCGAGTTCAAATGTCGCTCATACATGTCGCGTATATGGCCAAAAAGCGATATACAAAATGTATACGCGACATGTATGAGCTCGAGGGTCCGCATACAAGTTCCGTGAATTTTTGTATGAGGTGATGTATCGCGACATGTCAAATTGACATGTCGCTCATACATGTCGCGATACATGTATCCCAGTGTAAACGTACCTTTAGAACTACTTAAACCTAACTAACCTAAGGACATCACACACATTCATGCCCGAGGCAGGATTCGAACCAGCGACCGTAGCGGTCGTGCGGTTCCAGACTGTAGCGCCTTTAACCGCTTGGCCACTCCGGCCGGCTAACAGTAATGCACTTCGGTGCTGTTTCTAGCTGGCACAAAGAACTGCAACTCTAGTCATTTACATACTATGCATATCCACTGTTGGTTGTATTCATGAACGCAGTTACAATGGCATATGACCATGTCTTCTGGTTGCTTCAGTTTTTTTATCAGACAGTGTAATTACTAAATGAAGAGAAGAATTTATGGTTGAGATAAAAATACTGAAGTTAGAAGATATTATGTTTCCTGTTGTAGTCCAGACACTGGACTGCCCTTTGACCAGCAAACATTGTGCATTGCAAAAACAAAAGAAAAGGCCCAGTGAAATGCATCATGCTTTGTCAAAAATAAGCAGATGAACTTCCCAACGTGCGATTAGTTCAGCTGTTATTATGCATTCTTCCTTGTAACAAGCAGTAAATATTTGACAAACGTTTTACTAGCCACAACGTAAAATAGAAAAATAACTAGTTGGAAGTGAAAAATATTAGAATGTTACTCCTTGTTACGTCATAATTAGGGCAGACACGGACCCCAAATGTCGAGTCTCACAATTTAAGTGATAAAATGTTAGTTTTTTTCATTGTAATGAGTGGGTGTAAACATGCAATGAGAAAATAAAGGTATAGTTTTTCTTTCTTTTCATTGCTCGTGCCCTCGTCGACAAAATTCTCTGACAGGATCAAATTCGCTGTCATCGCCCTCCGAAAACATCGCGAACAGAATAACCGTATGTCAAAACAGTCATACATAGATCTGCAACAAATGACTGACAGAAATGTGGCTGAAAATTAGCTACACTACCGTTTGTGGAAATTGCAACGCCAAGAAGGACACGCATGAATTCAATTAATTTAATGCCACAGGTTAGGTACATGACAAGTAACAAATGATCATCTTTTCAGATCTGTACATATCCTTTGAGCTCTACTATTCAGTATGTCGTGTGGCCACCATGCGCTGCAAGTAAGAGCTGCTATACGCCGTGTCATTGAATCAGTAAGGTTCTGAATCCGTTCCTGACGGATTTTTTCTCCACTCAAGTTTGTATCCGAGCCCACAAATCCGCGATACCAGTTACTGGAGGACCGTGACACACCAGGTGCCGACGAGCCATATACCAGACATGTTCGATGGGCGACATGTCTGGCGAACGTGCAGGCCAGGGAAGCAATGGTAGCCGTCACTCTTCGAAGAAGTCCTGTACATTCCTCGCAATATGTGGCCGGGCATTGTCCTGTTGAAAAGTGGCCTGTGGAGATACCTGAAGCAGGGCGAGTACCTCAGGCTCAACAACCTCCGTTAGGTACCCGTTGCTGTTCAAAATGCCCGCAGTACGTACGAAGCGAGATCGGTTGTTGTAACCAATGGCGCCCCAAACCATCACACTTGGTGTTTGCCCGCAATGCCGCTCCACAATGCAACCCTCCAGGTTGAGCTCAGCACGGTACCGCCGGACACGTATGCAGCCATCACTGTAGGACACGTTGAAGCGGGACTCATCCTAAAAGATTACATGTTGCCACAACAGCACCCCAGTGACGGTGTTCATGTGCCCATTGCAGTGGAAGGAGCTTGAGGTTTCTGGACAATGGAAGCCGATGTAATCGCATGCGTGCAACGAGTCCAACCTGCCGCAGACGGCAACGAACTGTCAATGCGGACAAGTTCACACCTGTTGTAGTGCTGCAGCGACGAGCCAAGACTGTGGATGGCGCTATACGGTCCGTAATGTCCATGCGGACGAGATGACGATCATCCTGTGCTGTAGTCATGTTCGGTGGTCCAGTTCCCGCTCGTCGCTTCGTACGACCTTCCTCTATCCACTGCATCACTGTCGTAGCAGCACGCCCTGTGCGAACCGCAATGTCACGGTATGACAACCCCGTTTCCCCGAGATTGATCATTCTGCCCCGTTCGAATTCGCTCACATGCCGCTATGACATCGACGAGGCATACTGGCACTCACTGTACTGTTTCCACCTTGTGTGACAGCTCTGCACCGACTACACTAGGCGCAACACCGAGCCAGTCGGACCGACCCGAGAGGGCTCTGCTCGGCCTACAAGTGCCCCATCTCGCTGCAAAACGTATCACGTTTTGCTTCCACACCCGTCACTACTTCCACCAAGTGTGGCGCTATTCGGGTAATTTCTTCTCGGTGATGCACTTTTCACTAACGGCGGTGTATTTACATAAAAATAAATAGATTGTGTTGTATTGTATTTTAACCGGGGGCCTCTAAACGATGAAGAGGTTCATTCCTGCCGCAGCCGCAGTAGTCCACAACTCCACGACGACTACCGCAATCTACTTCACCCCTCCGCCGCCCCACACCGAACCACTATTTCAGGGTTATTGACAGTAGACGAGTGTAACCCCTATGTTTGCGTGGTAGAGTAATGATGGTGTACGCGTACGTGGAGTACTTGTTTGCGCAGCAATCGGCGACATAGTGTAGCTGAGGCGGAATAAGGGGAACCAGCGCGCATTCGCCGAGGTAGATGGAAAACTGGCCGGCTCACCAGACCTCGACACAAGTCCGCTGGGCGGATTCGTGCTGGGGCCCAGGCGCTCCTTCCAAATACGGAATGCCGTGCGTTAGACCGCACGTCTAACCGGGCGTGCTAAAATAAATAGATAGTATCTTTTGCTTCCAGAGCCAAGCTGGATGATCTTAGTTATTTCCGTTCCGAAACTTTTCAGAGCAGCAGCACATATTACATACACAAAGAAAATTATTAAATACAACGACTGATGTAATTTATTTGCACTTGAAAAAAAGAAAAAAAACAAGGCGTCGAACGCATCTATAATTTTCTATACTCCATTCACCGAAACAAGAGACGTACTGTAAACACGGCAAGGCGCATGACCACAGCGCTGCCGTTGAGGGGTGTACAAGGCAGGGGCGTCAGAAATTAAAAAATGAAAGTTGTGTTTTTTATAATTTGGCGCCTGAACATGATAAAGAGATCCGAGAACTACCTTCCGACACCTTTACTTACATTACATTAAAATTTATTGTCACTCAAAAAGAGAAATATTTAAGCTTTCAGGAAAAGTTGTTTTTTCGCGTTACTCTATATTTATCACGCCATATCTCCTAAACTGTGTGTCACACAGCAAAATAATTTTATAATTGCCTTCAGTACTATATGCCGATGACGTCTGCAAATTGTCTGCTCAATAGAGTCAGTAATAGTGAAGCAATGAATTAAAATCTCACGTCTGATATAGAACTGTTACCAAATCATCGTCCGAAATATAGTAAGCGACAAACTTTTTCCCTTTACTTTCTTTTGTGGGGCTGTAAGCGAGAAAAGTTTCAGAAAGGTTTGAATTTAATTTTTTAGTTTGTTCTAATGCGATGGGTGGAACCGTTTGTCCTTTATGAGCGATGCATTGTGCGGTTCGCAGGCGCGGCGCTCATTCAGTGTGGCCGCCTCAGTTGCAGGTGTGAGCTCGTTAGTGGGTGTTGTACAGCAGGTATTTCACGATATCTTAAGTTCATCTGTAAAGACGCTTGAAAGACTAGTTGTTGATTATTAGAGTAAGTATATGTGTTTGTAGTCACGTTGAGCATTCACTGTTTATGTGCACATCCAATAGCATCACATGGTTTCTTATTTTATATATTCACTTATTTCATTAGCATCACATACGGCTGTCCTCATTATGTCATCCACGGATTTAGCGAGCGAGGTCGACGTATTAGTTCTGAGTCTTAATGTGTATAGAACGGAACTTTTACATGCAGAGCAGTCGATGAGTGACATTGTTTCGAAAACAGCTGCAGCTGCAGGTGTGGGACGTTCTTCAGTGCATCGTGTGATAAGTGAGTACAAGGCCACACACTCTTTGTAGTCTCCCAAGAAGACTGCTGCCTTGCCGTGTGGTTGTGTGGTTGTGGGGGACTTACTGAACTCAGTTTAACATTATTTTATCATTGTTGTTAAATGTATTTCGTACATTGTTGCCTAGGTTTATCACAGTCCGCTGTGACAGCTCGGCAGCCAGCCGAACGCCGCCAGCTGCAAAGGGTGCGCCAAGGATTTTCCACACCCCTACGTATCACGTGAACACCGAATGCTTTCTCTGGAAACGAGCGTAGTCGCTCACGTGACACTGTTTATGTTTCGTCCCAGCTCTCGGTGAATAGACTGTAGTACACTATATAGAACATACTGATACCTGTACATACTTGTAGATGTTCACTGTTAGATTGATGTGCACCCAAAAAAGGGTTGGTGGGATGACGCATAAGCGACAGGGGCCATTTTGCTCCATCCAGTAGCGTCTTTCTACTGTGTCTGTAGCGAGAGCTTCTGCGAGCACGTACAACAGTTAGCGTTGATGTTCATGTCAGTTTAGGTATAGTGCGGGTATCTACTCATTACAATGTTCATTGCGAGAGATGTAAAACAAACATAACAAGTGACACCGATAGTTGTCCTAGCAGATAAATTTTTCCAGGGGGAGTCAGAAGCCAGAATCAGTGACCCAAACGCGGCACACACCCCAGCGTTGCCAGTTATCACGTTTGTCAGTGGTTGGAGCAAGTGGGACAGACACGGTGCACACTGGCAATGCTACAAAATATTTAGCGTCTCTCTCACTGCCCAGGAAAAACCTGAATAAGCCTACTTACCTGGACAGAGCACACCTCTTCAACACGACATCTCCTCCCTTATGTTATGTTATGTTATGTTAACCAGGGACCTAGAAACGACGGAGAAGCTCCGTCCCCGTCGCAGCCGCAGTGGTCCACTTCACCCTTCCGCCGTCCCACGCCGAACCCAGAGTTATTGTGCGATCTGGCCCCCGGTGGACCCCCAGGGAACGTCTCACACCAGACGAGTGTAACCTCTATGTTTGCGTGGTAGAGTAATGGTGGTGTACGCGTACGTGCAGAACTTGTTTGCGCAGCAACCGCCGACATAGTGTAGCTGAGGCGGAGTGAGGGGGACCAGCCCGCATTTGCCGAGGCAGATGGAAAACCGCCTAAAAACCATCCATCCGCCAGGCGGATTCGTGCCGGGGACCAGGCGCTCCTTCCAGCCCGGAAACCTCCTCCCTTATTTGTCAAAGCTCACTCACTGCTCATGGAGCACAGGTGAGGTGTGCGACCGGGACTCTACAGACCACGTGTCTGAATATAGTCACTACGCGAGATGTAAGCAGTGTCTAAGCTAAACAGTTTGTGTAACACATGCAAGAAAATGGCAGAGGAGCGCCTTACTTGGTGACGATGATCTGGTCCTCGACTTCTGCGGTGCCCAGCCTGCGGTAGACGGAGAAGAGCATCCTGTCGCCGTGGCAGGCAGACCCACGGCCGTCGATCAGAATGACCACGTACCGCCTGGTGGTCGTGAAGTAGCTGGGGAGATCCACATCGAAGGAGTCGTCTACTTGCTGGTGGCCTGGACCGGCGTACCTGTGCAGGTATACAACGTTTCCTCGATCTGCGATGTTCTAACCTTCAAAACAGTATGGTCGGTTTCCTGGCCACTCCCACTGTTAAAGTGCAGGCCATAAACAGAACAACAGTTGTCGTAAGATGTGCACCGAATGTATGAAAACAGCGAAAACCAGACAGTCCAGAAACGAGGCAGGGTCACTGCATGACTAGCGATATGACACGATAACAAGCACTTCATACAGCACAGCACACGTGATTTCTTCCTGCCGAGGTAGCCCAGATCAGTACTATAGGCGACGGCCGTATGACATGCCGGTTCCGCTTCCTGTGGCCGGCAGTAAGCGAGTCGTGTAAATGTAATTCTGGGCGAAAATGAAATGACTTTTGTAGATTATAACTATACATTAATTACACTGAAGCGCCAAAGAAACTGGTATAGCCATGCGTATTCAGAGATAAGCAAACAGGTAGAATACGGCGCTGCGGCCGGCATCGCCTTTATAAGGCAGCAAGTGTCTGCCGCAGTTGTTTGATCAGTCACTGCTCCTACAATGGCAGGTTATCAAGGTTTAAGTGAGTTCGAACGTGGTGTTATGATCGGCGCAAGAGCAATGGGACACATCATATCCGAGGTAACGATGAAGTGGGGATTTTCCCGTACGACCGTTTCAGGAGTGTTCCGTGAATTTCATGAATCCGGTAAAACATCAAATCTCCGACATCGTTGCGGCGGGGAAAAGATGCTGTATGAACGGGATCAATGACGACTGAAGAGAATCGTTCAACATGACACAAAACTGCAACCCTTCCGCAAATTGCTGCACACTTCAATACTGGGCCATCAACAAGTATCAGCGTACGAACCACCCAACGAAACATCATCGATATGGGCTTTTGGAGACGAAGGCCCACTCGTGTACCCTTGGTGACTGTACGACACAAAGCTTTACTCCTCGCCTGGGCCCTTCAACACCGACATTGGGCTGTTGATGACTGGGAAGATTTGTCTGGTCGGACGAGTCTCGTTTCAAGTTGTATCGGGCGGATGGACGTGTACAGGTATGGAGATAACCTCATGAATCCATGGAGCCTGCATGAAACCAGGGGACTGTTCAAGCTGGTGGAGGCTCTCTAATGGTGTGAGGCGTGTACTGTTGGATTTATATGGGACCCCTGATGCGTCTAGATACAGCTCTGACAGGTGACACGTACGTAAGCATCCTGTCTGATTACCTGCACCCATTCATATCCATTGTGTATTCCGATGGACTTGCCCAATTTCAGCAGGAGAATGCTACACTCCACACGTGCAGAATTGCTACAGAGTGTCTCCAGGAACTTTCTTCTGAATTTAAACACTTCCCCTGGCGACTTTTGCGTGCTCGTGGGGGCCCTATACAATATTAGGCAAGTGTAGCAGTTTCTTCGGCTCTTTGGTGTTATGTTATGTTATGGTAAGTACCAGGGCCTAGAAACGACGGAGAGGCTCCGTCCCCGCCGCAGCCGCAGTCGTCCGCAACCCCACGACGACTACCGCAGTCCACTCCACCCCTCCGCCGCCCCACACCGAACCCAGGTTTATATTGCGGTTCGGCCCCCGGTGGACCCCCCAGGGAACGTCTCACACCAGACGAGGGTAACCCCTACGTTTGCGTGGTAGAGTAATGGCGGTGTACGTTTACGTGGAGAATTTGTTTGCGCAACAATCGCCGACATAGTGTAGCTGAGGCGGAATAAGGGGAGCCAGCCCGCATTTGCCGAGGCAGATGGAAAACCGCCTAAAAATCCGCCGGGCGGATTCGTGCCGGGGACCAACGCTCTTTCCCAACCGGAAAGCCGTGCGTTAAGCCGCACTGCCAACCGGGCTGGCTGCTCTTCAGTGTAGTTGACATCTACTGAAAATGAAACAAAATTGATTTTCACAAGCGCTCCCCCCCCCCCCCTCTAACATTTAACCATATAATATACGCCAGGTGTTCAATAAGTAAAGTAACACATTTTTTCTGGTCCAGTTTCAGTAGAAAAAATGTCGAATTTGTTGCGGGACGTTGTGGAATATTCCTCCTTTAGGCCCTACAGTTTCATGAAGTTCCGGTAGGTGCCAGTGCTATACGTAGCCTTCAAAATGACGTCTTTAACGGACGTTCGTTCCAAGCAGTCACTGCATTTCTTTTGGCAGAAAACCATAGTATTGCAGATATTCGTAGGCGCTTAGAGAATGTCTACGGAGACCTGGCAATGAACAAAAGCACGTGAATCGTTGGGAGAGGCGTTTGTCATGATTGCAAGAAGGTCGCGTAAACCTGTCCTATCTCCCACGTGCAAGCCAGTTGCAGGTAGCTCACACACCTGCAATACTGGAACGTGCGGACACTCTCATTCGGCATGACCGACGAATCACAAACACATCGCTACACAACTAGACGTTACTGTTGGTAATGTTGACACACTCATCCACCATTTGGGGTCCTCAAAGTCGTGTGCCCGATGGTGTCCTCGTGGTCTAACAGAAGACTATACAAGAGCAACGACAGACCGTCTGTGTGGAGATGCATGCGCGTTACGAAGATGAGAGTGACAATTTATGTCGAACTTCTTCACAGGCGATGCAGCATGCGTTCATGACTTCGAACCGGAAACAAAACACACCTATTCTCCGAAGAACAAACTCAAAGCTCCATCTCATCCGGTAAAGTCATGGCTTCGGTTTCCTGGGACTCTGAACGGGTTATTCTGTTTGATGTCGTCTCTCATGTTGCAACGATAAACTCTGAAGTTTATTGGCCCTACTCTCAGGAAACTGAAGAGACGACTTCAGCGTGTTAGAGCCCACCGAAATGCAGACGAACTTCACCCTCTCCACGACAACGCAAGGTCTCACACAGGTCTGCACACCCGAGAGGAGCCAATAAAATTTCACTGGTCTGTTCTTCCGCATCCACCCTACAGCCCGGATCTCGCATCTTCCGACTTCCATCTGTTTGGCCTGTTGAAGGATGCCCTCCGTGGGAAGCAGAACGTGGATTATTGGGAGGTTGTTGATGTAGCAAGACTTTCGCTCCGCAGAGCGGTACCATGTGGGCATACAGGCTCCCCCAGTGAAGTGGCGGAAGATCGCCTTATTGCACGGAGATTACGTCGACAATTATGCTGAAAGAGTGGCGAATAAAGTGGTGTATTAGAATCCTGAATAAAACCAACCTGCTTTCAGAAAACAAATGTGTTGGATTACTTACTGAATGCCCCTCGTGCTGTAGAACCCTCCAACGAGAAACTGTACCCAATTCGTCGAGAAATGAACAGGTCCGTTATATCTACAAGAAGGGTAGTATGATATCTGTAAAACTGACATTCATTGTTACTGACATCTGTCTGTTGCAGAACTTATTTTGAGCTCGAACGAATGTAGTTTCTGGAACAGAATGACGTCTTCCTTGCCAACGAACAAGGATTCTGAAGACATCGATCACGTTAAACCTAACACGCGCTCTTGTTGCATGACTTCTGGATAGCCACGGATCAAGGCAGTCACGTGGATACAGTATTTATAGACGATAAACCACTTGATAAAGAACAATACCAACATTTTTTAACAAAATTACGATCACGTGGGGTATGAAACGAAATTTGCGGCTAAATTGGAGATCTGTTGGTAGGGACGATGCAGCACCTGATGTTGGATGGAGAGTCGTCGACATGAGAAGAAATTACTTGAGCCTTGCCCTAAGGAAGTGTGTTGTTACAATATTAATACTAACGGTAGACTTTTTTCTGAGGAATCTGCTGTTATCTAAAACGAAGTATTGCCTGATAAAAAAACTGAGCAAATATCTAGTCAATTCTTGATAAGGTATCAAAGTGGTGGAAAGACTGGAAACTTACATGTCGAGAAATGAAAAACTGTACAATAGAGAAAACTCAAAAACGTAATATCCGTTT
Organism: Schistocerca cancellata; assembly: GCF_023864275.1. NCBI lineage: Eukaryota > Metazoa > Arthropoda > Insecta > Orthoptera > Acrididae > Schistocerca > Schistocerca cancellata. The sequence continues at coordinate 200,103,246 of NC_064631.1, read as the reverse complement.
ACTAAAACATCACTTAATCACACCTCGAACGAATCACGCTTTCAAATACCAGGATATAGCAATTTTTAGAACTATGAAAGGAAATGAGTTGAAGGAAAAGAAGGGGGCAGACTTCAGTTCATTAGTAGGATACTGGAAAAGTCAACGAAGGAGGCTGCTTACAAAACTAACGTGCTGCCCATCCTAGAATACCGCTCAAGTGAGTGGGACTCAACACTAAACAAGAATTACAGGAGATACTGAATGTATACACAGAAAGGCAGGACAACTTGTGACAGTATTTTTCACCCATGAAAGAGCTTCAAGAGAATTCTGTAAACCTGACGTACCGTGTGCTAGAAGACAGTGGTTATCTTTCTTGTGAAAACCTCCCTTTACAAAGTTTCAAGGTCCAGCTTTAAGAGAGGAATCTGCAAACACCAGTAACCTCCCCAACCCCCACGCTCCTCCTACCCAATTCATAAAAGAATCTAACTCCCATATATTGTATAAAACAAATCAAACGTCTGTTTACAAAGGAGTTAATGCGGTAAATATTTGACGTTTAGTACCTAAGAACGAACAGTTGAAGACGCAAAACACTGATTATGTAGGTTTTATTAGTTTCGGTTTATTGATACATAGCCAAATAAAATGTCAAAACCAATTTTGAAGTTATGTTTAAAATTTGTTCGAAACCTCTTAGCGCTCTCAGTATCAAACTTCGGACGACTACAGTTTTCAGGTATTTTAGTGTTTATGACATCAAATCCCCTGAACTTTATGTCGAACAGGCGTTAATTTCGCAAACAGATTCGGTGGTATATGTGGATACTCTCTGCAAAATGTGTCGCACATAGAGTTAAAAGTAAAGACGTAATAAATTAAAACGCCATGTCTGATGCTGAAGTTTTACTGAATGACCGGTGAAAATTCAGTAAGCGTAAATTTTTATTCCTTTCATGATTTTGTGTTTTTGTGACGGTGTGTGTGTGGGGGGGGGGGGGGGGAAATACTTGTAAAGTTTGTTGCAATTTGCTAAGTGCCCTCAGTCTCAAATACTGAATGAATATAGTGTGTGTCATTTGCTCGCCATGGGTTACACAGCCTCAAGAAAATACAGTTTCTAACATTATTACTCAACTTGCGTGTTAAGCCTTTGATGTAACATTATGGCTCCATTACGAAAGGATTTTAAACTCGATGAATAATTACATCACAAAATTAAAATCCTATTTTTGTTGTCCCTGGAAGCCATTAATAGCCAAACTGCAGCCGAGATCGGGCGACCATCAGAATACAAGTAAGACATGAATCACTGCCTTAGGAACCGCAAAGTCACGGTTACACCAGGTACAGGGCGCATAGTGGGATTTAAGCAAATACTCGGCCATGCTCCCTATGCGAATGGAATTAGAAGGAACCCTAAAACATGGCGTAATACAAGTAGGAAATTGAATACGCTTGCACCCATAACACTAGTGTAATCCTAGTATTCCAACGAATTTCTATAGTTTATTAATTATTTTATTAAACTGAGTGGTTACTACATGGTCCATAGAAATTAAGCCACCTCACTCACATTCTGCGGAGCAGGGTTTAAATTTCTGTTTGACTGTCCAAATTTAGGCTTGGGCATTATTTGCCTAAACTGGTGAAGGCAAATTCTGGAATGTTTCTGCTGAAAGAAAACAGCTATTATCGTTCCTGTGCTATCAGTGATAGATCCCACCACTCCAACTGTCTTGCAGTTGGCAACAGTTACGCACGTTTCCTACAGGCACTGATAACGGTCGTGAAGGGACCCAGCGACTCCAATGATGCATGCCCCCCGAGCCACACGTTCAGTAGGGGCTACTTTTCTAATGTTTATTTTCTGTTTCTCCACTGCGTGGAAAATTAAAACGGCATTTTCTGCTTATTTTTGTTGATATCAGGTAGGATTTTCTCTATAAATCTGATTTTTTATGTTTCACAATTTTAATGTCATTGTAGCCTTACATTATTGGCATATAACACATTTTTTGTGAATATTTCTTCCCTATTTCATAACTCATTGGCTACCGTCGATGAAATCGTAATGATATAATTTAAAACTTTCGATAAAGAAAGGTAGCATTCATAATTATACTACCAACATTAAAAGATTGCATGCACTATTGAAATACTCTTTTTGTCAATTTGAACTTTTAACTATTGAAATATGCATACCGTTTAGGAATCAGAGGAGTCTTAAAAAGCATTAAGTGGATAATAATTATCAATCGTTTGTGATACAATTAGTCTTATATATTTCCTATCAAAATTAGTGCTTGGAGCATGACACGTTCTCAAACTCAGTAATCAGTTATACCAAAAGTAGCAATTTTAGAATTTGGCCTCCTCTTGGATAAATTTCTTTTACATCCAAGGACATTATCACTGTTTTAAAATATGCCATTTCTTTTTGTTACAACAACGAGAACTAAGAAACTGACGGAGTAGTTTGTTCGCAGTGAGCATCTAAAGCAAAAATAGATGATGATTTTTCATTATTTTAGTAAAGGCCTGAGTCAACGACAGGGCCTCGAATCCCTTCATTCTACTTTCTTAAGCCATCAACTGTGGTGCAAGATTTCAGTCAGTGTCGTATTTGGCTGGTGGTGGAATAAGTGTGGTCTTACATCTAAATGTTAAGTTTTATTAACAACAATTTAGCATATCAGACAGCATACATAAATAAACAAGATAAACATGTGCTCTCAATCTTCAAACCAATTAATTTAAAATGAAATAATAACCAAAAAAGAAACAAATACTCGCCCCACAGTAATAAAATAATAAATGCTTCTAAGGGCGCACTAAGAACATACTATTGCACTTAACCCAAAATGCGTGTATACATACACTATGTGATCAAAAGTATCCGGACACCTGGATGAAAATGTCTTACAAGTTCGTGGCGCACTCCATAGGTAATGCTAAAATTCAGTATGGTATTGTCCCACCCCTAGCCGTGATGACAGCTTCGACTCTCGTAGGCATACGTTCAATCAGATGCTGGAAGGTTTCCTGGGAAAAAGTAGCCCATCCTTCACGAAGTGCTGCACTCAGGAGAAGTATCAATGTCGGTCGGTGAGGTCTGCGACGAAGTCGGCGTTCCAAAACGTCCCAGAGGTGTTCTATAGGATTCAGGTCAGGACTCTGTGCAGGCCAGTCCGTTACAGGGAAGTTATTGTCGTGTAACCACTCCGCCATAGGCCGTGCTTTATGAATAGGCGCTCGATCGTGTTGAAAGATGCAATCGCCATCCCCTATTTGCAATTCAACACTGAGAAGCAAGAAGATGCTTAATACATCAATGTAGGCTTGTGCTGTGATAGTGCCACGCAAAACAACAAGGGGTACAGGCCCTCTCCATGAAAAACACGACCACATCATAACACCACCGCCTCCAAATTTTACTGTTGGCACTACACACGCTGCCAGATGACGTTCACCGCGCATTCACCATACGCACACTCAGCCATCGGATCGCCACATTTTGTACTGTGATTCGTCGCTGCTCATGACGTTTTTCCATTGTTCGATCACCCAGTGTTTACGCGCCTTACACCAAGCGAGGCGTCGTTTGGCATTTACCAGCGTGATGTGCTGCTTGTGTGCAGCCGCTCGACCATGAAATCCAAGTTTTCTCACCTCGCGCCTAACTGTCATAGTAGTTGCAGTGTATCCTGATTCAGTTTGGGTGAATTTCCGTGTGATGGTGTGGATAGATTTCTGCGTATTACACATTGCGACCCTCTTCAACTGTCGGCGGTCTCTGTCAGTCAACAGATAAGGTCGACCTGTACGTTTCTGTGCTGCACGTGTCCCTTCACGTTTCCACTTTACTATCTCATCGGAAACAGTGGACCTAGGGCTGTTTAGGAGTGTGGAAATCTCGTGTACAGACGTATGGCACAAGTGACACCCAATCAAGTGACCACGTTCGAAGTCCGTGAGTTCCGCGGAGCGCCCCATTCTGCTCTCTCACGATGTTTAATGACTACTGAGGTCACTGATATGGAATACCTGCAGTAGGTGGCAGCACAATGCACCTAATAAGAAAAACGTATGTTTTTTGGGGTGTCCGGATACTTTTGATCATATAGTGTTTTATTCATCAGAAATACGACTTTGGCCATGGAAACTAACCTTACAAGTAGCACAAAAATGACACTGTACAAGAACGCTAGTTTATCATAAAATGCAACACCCAACTGAAGCCAAGACTTTAACCACGCACTTGACAGACAATACATATGAATAACACACTGTATACTGACACAATAACCTAACATACAATGAAGCACAAACTGGTGACTGAACTACAAGGTTTATACGTGTGACAGAATTAACCCACACCATATGGCCTGATTGTGCCTTTTGATTCTGTTTCCGTTACAATACAATCAGAGAGCAACCCAGTCTCACCATACCTTTCCAGTTGAAGCACCTCTGTGTAAGCATAGCTCCATCAATATAGGCACAACGTGTTCCCAGTGTGGTTTGACAATTCAAATCCTTGTCACACACTAATGCTAGAACACATGCAGTTGTAGACACATTCAGTGGCGTAAGTCACTCTTACACCTCACTTTAGAATAGTCATAAGGGAAACTGTTTGCCATAATTCGTGCCTAGCTTCCAGAAGCCACATCATCTGGATGTATGGAGGTAACACCATCCGTTGACCAAGCCAAACAATCTCTGTGTGAGAGAGATCCACACCGCATGCCGATCGTTGCTTTCCCACGGTTCAGCGCCACCTCTCCCTGTTTCTGACTCCACAGCACTGTAGTGCTCCTCCAGGGCCCACGTCGTTTCGCTTACATAAACCAACTGCAAACTCCACTGCAGCACCCTCAGCTGAAAACTGTGGCCCATTGCTTGGCCAGCCACTCCGATAACACAAGCAACCATGGCTGTCGTGCCATGCCAGGCCCAGTGTTAAACCTGAGGCTTGTCCGTCCCTGATGCTGCCTCAAGTTGGTGTGGCTGCTGCCGCATCATATTGCCAACCCTAAGTCCAGTTGCTATTGCCTGCCCGCACCCCAACCTCCAGTCATCTGCCTACACTCCACGCCTCGGTGGCTAACTCTCAGGCAGCGATTCTGGGAGATAACAGTCCGCTGACCCTCCATGCATGGCCCAGTACCACACTCGGCGTCTAGTCTAGAGTCCTGCATGACCGAGTAAGCGAGCACAAAATACGAGGTGGGGCGAGCACACCCTAACTGGATAGGCTGCCCGCACTAGTTCTTGTGACCGAGCATAGAAGCCGTGACCGAATACGTAGCACAGAACTTCAAACACATTACACGTGCTATTATCCGTGTGACACTGCAGCCAGTACGGGCTTCTTATTTGTGGTGTGTCTCTCTCTGTAATCATGCAGCGCGAGGAAGCCAGTGTAGTAAGACGTAAGATTGAAACCAATGTTTACACATTGAAGAAACGGAAAGGTCTAAAAAGCCAAGTATGGAGTACATTTCTGTGGGTTGTAGATGAAAACATTGCGTCTACTGGGTACGTATCGTGCATACACTGCTCAACTTTATTGTTTTTCCAGTCGGCAACCACTCATTTAAAGAAACACAGTTGCAAGAAACCTCACAAAGATCGTTTCTTCGGCCGTCCTTCCGTTATCTTAATATGCTTGAAATTAAGTGAAAAGCAGGAAATTCTTAACAATGTGCGACAAATGTGAGCTACGTACGCAGGTACAACATTCAATCATTAACATAATCGTTTTTGCTTAGTTAGTGGAAAGTGTATTATAGAGAAACGGGAATGTTGTGACTCGTATATTATTTCATTAACGTAAAACATCTCGTTTTTATGGGAACGGGGGGTCGGGTTGTTTGGGGGGAGAGACCAAACAGCGAGGTCATCGGTCTCTTACGGGAATGTTTCGATGATTTCCATATAAGTTCTGTATTACTTGTCTCTTTTGTTTATTATCATAGATCCTTCAAGTACTGTGTCATCACCACCCAGAAAGAGAGCTTGTTTCAAGGAATGGAGGAACAACAGATCATCCGCAGCAGATGAAGTAGATCTGTACATTTTAATGCACCCCGGAGATGATGATGACATCTTAAAGTGGTGGAGCAGACATGAAACAGATCTGCCAGGTTTGGCTGCAGTTGCAAGACGTATTTTATGTATCCCAGCAACAAGCGCACCTAGTGAAAGGTGCTTTAGTAAAGCCGGCATGTTACTAACAAATTGCCGCAGCCAATTAAATCCGGAACGCGTTTGTGATTTCCTGCCGATCAACAATAACTATAATTTTGTTTATGTTGCAAACAATTGAAACGTATGACAAGTTACGTCTGTAAATGTTTAATGTTCTTTGTATGCTTTCTTTATGAAGATGGTTGTCTTCTAGATTACAGGGAAAGCACTTATTTAATATTTCCTATAAATGAAAGGAAAAATATCTCTTTTGTTTGGAAATGAGACTCGTCTTCTATCCACGATTGTACTGAAATATCATTTTACTTTCCAGGTGCTTTATGAATTTAGCTGTGTCACGTACCCGTTCTTGGAAATGTTACTTTTGTATTAAGAGAGAGAGAGAGAGAGAGACAGGCGTTGGATTTGTACAGTAAAGTACAGTGCAGCGAGCCGGGGCGAGGCGAGGTGAGACGTCAGCGGTGACCGGTCATGCTCGGTTAACCGCGTGTCCGGAAGCCGGACAACAGACATGGCGCGAGTATGTGACCGAGCCGAGTCGTATGGGACCGGACAAGAGCGACTCGGTCCCCCCGTCAACAGGCGAGCCGTGACCGGTCAAACACTGAGCGTTGCAGCACTCTAGTCTAGTCCTCCCCTGCCCATGGGACTGAGAGCCAGCTTCTGGTTGTTGCATGCCTCAAAGTAGTACTGCCCACAGCCCAACCACTGTGGCATGCAGCCACAGCAAAGCTCACCATGATGCTGCAAACGCCAACTGGGCGACACACGCACCCCCAGGTGTGATTTGAGCGCCGGACGTGTGCTGGAGCGACAAGGTGGATGGAAGGAGGGCGGGTCGGGAATTTCATTTCATAGCACACAACATCACAAATGACTGGTTTGCTGAATTTCGTCAAGGTAGTGCCTGTATCGACGATGAATTTCGCGAAGACCGAAATCGGCTGTTGTTCCAAAAATCTTCGATGCTGTGTGCAACACAGGACAAACAGGGAGAAACTTAACAACCCGCTACAAGGAACATATGGATACCTTTCGACTCAAAAACATAAGTACGTCCAAATTTACATCACAAATCGCTCATTATAAACACTCTCTTGATGATATCAGTAACAAACTTTCTGTTCTACATACTGCTGACAAAGGTTTGCAGATGAATCTCATCGAACAATCAGAGATTTACATTCACAGCTAAATTAACTCAAAAACTCCTTAATGAAGAAATTGAATTAATGCAAAACTCTTTCATCCAGAATTTTCAGGACATCTGGTACCACATTACCAAAAAAGATGATGATAAGAAACATTCATCCTCCTGCATAAATTATGTTCTCTTAGTCATATAACAACTATGGCTTTCCATAACTCATTAACTCTTTAGTTACATAGTAAATAATCATCTTGAGGTTGAAGTTCTTCTGCCTGCAATTGCTTACAAATAGATTTGTTTTTGGACAGGATCTGCCTTGGGCAAAACACAGTTATTACTTTCTTTCCATTTCCAATCTCAAGTATCGGCATGATCACTGGGGTCTTTTATTATCTTTCTACAAAACAGGAAAAATGCATTTTACGACTTGTACATATATAAATTTGAATTTTTAAGACAGTATCTATATATCTGAAAAACAAAGTTTTGTATATATACCTAGTCATCACATGCTGTGGAGTTCTTGGATTTTTATGTTATTTCATGCAGTTGTTTTGTTTCACAGTTTATCATCTGTAAGCATATAGAAATTAACGTAGAACAGTTATTTACTTCGAAATTTTACGACTGAGCATGTTATGGTTATGTCTACTGCTAACTAATGCTATGTGGAAGAGGTGGTGTTGTCTGATAGTTCTTTGAGGGCAGAACACAAAGTTCCACTGCAGAGGAATACGTATTCATTCATTACTTGTTTCCTTTCATTTATGACTGAGTATTTCATTATTTTATTCAGTTATTAGTTTTAGTTGGGGACTGTTACTGGGTTTGAGAATTTTAAAGTCTTTGTTGATTTTTGTTGGGCTGTAGAATGACAGCTGTTACTTTTTACTGCTCTTCTGTATTCTGTGTAACTGGTATTAAAGTTTCTGCTTGTGTGTCTTATACAAATCGGTTTCAAGTCCTGGCGCGACAGTCAGTAAATACCAAATGTGTTGTGATTGTCTGTGCTTATTTTTGTTGCCCTTCATTTTCTCGGTCCTGAGTTGTCTGCCCTGTTGCCTATTCCATGGCCTGTTTTGTTGTTGTGAGAGTGTTGCGTGCTTTTGTGTGTGTGTGTGTGTGTGTGTGTGTTTTCTGTGTGTCTGTGTTCTGTGTGTGTGCTTTTGTAAGCTGGTGACAGGTTGTTTTGAATGCTAGGTGTCATCTTTATTATTTTTTTTTTTTAGTTTTGTGATTAAATTTCTCTATGGTGATTGCGTCACATCCATTCTCTATAGCTATTTGCTTTTTTTCTGGAATTAATTTTAATTATTGTCTTCACTGGGTAGAGTTCTGTTCAGTCTGTGCAGCATATACTGGAAACTGGCTAGTTTGTGTGCAGTATGCCGATTAGAGTATTTGTGTGTGGCTGTGTTGATGATAACGACTTTCCTGAATATGTAAAATTGGTGTTGGTTGTTGTCTCTGTGTACTGAGTGGTCAAGGAAATTTAAAATTTTGTCATTTTCTGTTTCTACGGTGAATTTTATTTTTGTGTCTACTGTGTTTATATCTCTGTGGAGTTGTTGGATGTGACTGGATGTTTCATCTAGAAAGCGTATGATGTCATCCACATACCGATACCAATATACTATCCTATTATGTTTCGGTCTTACTGTTGTTTCAAATATTTTGTTTTCAATGTGACTGAGGAAGATGTTGGCTTGGAGACAACTTACCAGTAGATGAGTGGAACTGTTTGCCAAACGAGAAACAGTTTTGCTCTGTGATTAGTTTTAGAATACTAACCATTCCTTTTATGTGTGGTCTGAGAATGACTTTTTGTTCTTCTAATTGTTGTTTGATGATGTTGTTGGTTTGAGCGGTGATATTCGTGTACATGGATGTGATGTCGAATGATGTAAGTATGGCTGTTGTGGGTATGTTGATTTCTTTGTTTTTATTTTTGTACCAGTTCTTTGGTGTTGTGTATGCTTCTGTTGTTTGTGTATACATAATGTTTCTATAAGTATGGGTGTTTCTCCGGCTAGCTGATATGTGGGTGAACCTCTGAAGTTTACCACTGGATGTGTCGGAATGTCCTCCTTGTGGTGCTTTTGTAGGATGTTCGGTGTAGGTCCCTAGTGGTTGCTGTTTTAGCCATTTCACTTTGTTTTGTGAATATGTGCGAGAAATTTTTAGGAATGTTCGTATATTTTTCTGGTATCTTTCTGTTCGGTAACTAGCTGACTTGTTACGCTGTTGTCTTCTACAACTTTTAATGTTTTATTTTGGACATGAAACACAGTCCAACAAACATCAACACAGACTTGAAAATTCTCGAATGCAGCATCAGCCCCACTAAAACTAATTAAAACAGTTAAAATCGCTCAAAAGAGGAAAGGCCGCTGGACCTGATGGGATGCGAGTTCGATTTTACACAGAGTACGCGAAGGAACTTGTCCCCTTCTTGCGGCGGTGTACCGTAGGTCTCTAGAAGAGCGTAGCGTTCCAAATGATTGGAAAATGGCACAGGTCATCCCCGTTTTCAAGAAGGGACGTCGAACAGATCTGCAGAAGTACAGACCTATATCTCTAACGTCGATCAGTTGTAGAATTTTGGAACACGTATTATGTTCGAGTATAATGACTTTTCCGGAGACTAGAAATCTACTCTGTAGGAACCAGCATGGATTTCGAAAAAGACGATCGTGTGAAACCCAGCTTGCGCTATTCGTCCACCAGACTCAGAGGGCCACAGACACGGGTTCCCAGGTAGATGCCGTGTTTCTTGACTTCCGCAAGGCGTTTGATACAGTTCCCCACAGTCGTTTAATGAACAAAGTAAGAGCATATGGACTATCAGACCAATTGTGTGATTGGATTGAAGAGTTCCTAGATAATAGAACGCAGCATGTCATTCTCAGTGGAGAGAAGTCTTCCGAAGTAAGAGTGATTTCAGGTGTGCCGCAGGGGAGTGTCGTAGGACTGTTGCTATTCACTGAGGCTTTTTGCGGATGATGCTGCAGTACATCGAGAGGTTGTAACAATGAAGAATTGTACTGAAATGCAAGAGGATCTGCAATGAATTGACGCATGGTGCAGGGAATGGCAATTGAATCTCAATGTAGACAAGTGTAATGTGCTGCGAATACATAGAAAGAAAGATCCTTTATCATTTAGCTAGAATATAGCAGGTCAGTAACTGGAAGCAGTTAATTCCATAAATTATCTGGGAGTAGGCATTAGGAATGATTTAAAATGGAATGACCATATAAAATTAATCGTCGGTAAAGCAGATGCCAGACTGACTTTCATTGGAAGAACCCTAAGGAAATGCAATCCGAAAACAAAGGAAGTATGTTACAGTACACTTGTTCGCCCACTTCTTGAATACTGCTCACCGGTGTGGGATCCGTACCAGATAGGGTTGATTGAAGAGATAGAGAAGATCGAACGGAGAGCAGCGCCCTTCGTTACAGGATCATTTAGTAATCGCGAAAGCGTTACGGAGATGATAGATAAACTCCAGTGGAAGACTCTGCAAAAGAGACGCTCAATAGCTCGGTACGGGCTTTTGTTGAAGTTTAGAGAACATACCTTCACCGAGGAGTCAAGCAGTATATGCTCCCTCCTACGTATATCTCGCGAAGAGACCATGAGGATAAAATCCGGAGATTAGAGCCCACACATAGGCATACCGACAATCTTTCTTTCCACGAACAATACGAGACTGGAATACAAGGGAGAACCGATAGAGGTACTCAAAGTACCCTCCTCCACACACCGTCAGGTAGCTTGAGGAGTATGGATGTAGATGTAGAACTGAATAAAATTATCAAATACAAAAATATTGAAGGAAAACAAGTAATAAATGAATACACAGTTCTCTGCAACGGAACTCTGTTCTCTGCCCTCAAAACACTATCGGATACCCCCCACTCATAAATACCCCACATTATCCTTTCAACAAACACACACACACACACATGCAATCATCCACACAGTCTTAGGTAATGGTAGGCATAATCATAACATGCCAAGTTGTAAAATTTCGAAGTAAATAACAGTTCTACATTAAGTTCTATTTGGTTGTGAAACAAAACAACTGCGTTAGATAACATGAGGATACAGGAAGGTAACAATGTATATACACAAAATTTTATCTGTTATTGATATATGTAAATATTGTTTTAAAGACTCAAATTTATGTGTGTGTAAGTAGAAAAAGTATTTTTCTCTTATATAGAAAGATAAAAAATCCACTGATAATGCTGAAACTTCAGCTAAGCATGTCTGGGAAATAGAAAGAAAAACCGTGTTTTCCTCAAGATGGATCCTCTCCAAAAACAAATATACATGTTACATATTTAACTCTCTTAGTCATTCGACAAGCATGGCATGATGTAAGCCATTCACTTTTCAGTTACAGAATAAATATTTTACTCTGTGTTTTTGTGTGTTGTGTACCCTCATATAATGCCGACATGAGAATACACCTGCAGTTAGCAAGATTCACTTACATATATTACTGTACTTGTAAATATTTATTCTGTAATACAGCGTATCTCAGGCCAAAGACCATGCTGTAGCAAAGTGTGATAACTATTTTATACATATTCCTCGTTTTTACATCCAGTCTTTAAATTCTGCGAATAAGTGTGAAAACAAGTGCAGCTAAATACTATGTATATTTGTGTATATATCTCATAATGTTCATTATGGGAAACGATTTGGTATGGATACAACGATACAGTGCAGTGTAACTACCGCAAACGTAACAAAATTTCTCTTTCATAAATGTTTCATTAATAATTCCTAAATTTCCGTCATTTCACCAGCATCATCATCATAGCGTCCTGCTACACTCGGTCCTCGGTTTAATGTTCTTTTAGCATCTCCGCCTAATGATGAGCTTGCATCGACTCAAAAACTAGCTAATGATGCTGTAAACAGAACCTGGATTCATCCGAAAAATTGACATATTGCCATTCGTGCACCCTGCACCCAGGTTCGTCGTTGGGTACACCATCGCAGGCGCTCCTGTCTCTGATGCAGCGTCGAGGGTAACCGCAGCCATGGTCTCGGAGCTGATAGCCCATGCTGCTGCAAACGTCGTCGAACTGTTCGTGCAGATGGTTGTTGTCTTGCTAACGTCCATGTCTGTTGACTCAGGGATCGAGACGTGGCTGTACGATCCATTACAGCCATGCGGATAAGATGCCTGTCATCTCGACTGCTAGTGATACGAGGCCGTTGGGATGCAGCACGGCGTTCCGTATTACCCTCCTGAACCAACCGATTCCATACTCTGCTAACAGTCATTGGATTTCGACCAACGCGAGCTGCAATGTCTCGATACGATAAACCGCAATCGCGGTAGGCTACAATCCGACCTTTATCAAAGTCGGAAATACGCATTTCTCCTCCGTACACGAGGCATCACAACAACGTTTCACCAGGCAACGCCGGTCAACTGCTGTTTGTGTATGAGAAATCGGTTGGAAACTTTCCTCATGTCAGCACGTTGTAGTTGTCGCCACCGGCGCCAACCTTGTGTGAATGCTCTGAAAAGATAATCATTAGCATATTACAGCATCTTCTTCCTGTCGGTTAAATTTCGCGTCTGTAGCACGTCTTCTTCGTGGTGTAGCAATTTTAATGGCCAGTAGTGTAAGCATGTAGGCAAGGGGTTGGTATGACGTTCGTGTCTTTTCGACGTGCGTCCTGAAAATGCGGAAACGTGAACTATGGCGACGTCATCAACAAATACGTCCAAACAGGAACAACGTGCTGTTATTCTTTTCTTGGCCGCCGACGGACAAACATCGGTAGAAATCCATCGGAGAATGAAGAATGTTTATGGAGCAACATGCCTGTCCACACCCATCGTTGTGGATCGGAGTGACAGGGAATGCTGCTGCTTCATGGTAATGTATGTCCCCATATCGCAATTGTGTTAACGCAAAAGTTACGCCAAGACAAGTGGGAGACAGTTGAACACCCGCCCTGTAATCCTGACCTCCCCTCACGCGATTATCACGCCTTTCGTCTCTTAAAAAAAAGCCTTGAACGGTCGGCGATTCCTGTCGGACGAGGGTGTACAGCGGGCAGTTACGGACTCCTTCCCGTAGCAGGCCACGGTATTTTACCAAGTTGGTATCTTCAGTCTGGTGCGTTGGTGCGACGATTGCCTCAATGCCTGTGGTGATTCTGCCTGATGATATACCGATACTGGACTGCACGGCCTTCAAACGGAAACTTGTTGATCGGCCCATTAAAGGCTGCACCCAAGTCCCATTACCCTCCGTCTAACTGTGTACCGCCGGCCGAGAGGTTCGAGGCGCTTCAGTCCGGAACCACACTGCTGCTACTGTCGCAGGTTCGAATCCTGCCTCGGGCATGAATGAGTGTGATGTCCTTAGGTTAGTTAGGTTTAAGTAGTTCTAAGTCTAGGGGACCGATGACCTTAAATGTGAAGTCCCATAATGGTTAGAGCCATTTGAACCATTTGAATGTAACTGTACTAATTGCTTTTTCCTGTTGCAGGTGATACTGATTTGTGAGATGAATGGCTCAAGAATCCAATTACACCCTGGAAAACTAATCGTCATGAGTACTTCTATTCATGAACGACCTCATACTGGGAAGACACAGAGAGATTCGAAACTATTTCACCATTAGATTTAATATGTCTGCATCAGTGAAACCAACAACAGTGTTTGAAACTGGTTCTGTAAATGACAGACCACACTCTGGGAGACCGAGAAGAAGAGTAGACACATGTGCGGAAGTTGCAGCATCAGTGGAACGTTCACCGAAAAAGTCACTACACAAGCGACCGCGGAAAATGAACATCCGGTTAACGACTTTATGGCGACATATGCGAACAGGTTTAAACGTAAAACTGATCAGACCCTCGTTTGGGAATGAATTAATGGATGAAGACTTGGAGGATCGACGTGACGCCTGTGCGCTGTTACTGGAGGTATTCGACACAAATCCCAAACGTGGAAAAGTTATGTTCTCAGACGAATGTACTGTGTACCTTAGTTCAAAAGACAGACATGTTTATTTATGGAGTAAGTAGAACCTGCACTTCGTTGAGGAACTGGAAATAAACCCACTCCATATCATAATATGGGCTCCAATATGTGTCACGCATTTGATTTGTCCATATTCCTTTGAAAGTCCCGAAACTCATGCTGTCATGCCAGTGAATCAGGGAACGTGTCTCTCCATACTAAGTGACAGGTTTGTACTGGAATGGGAACGTTTAGGACTTTTTGATCGTATCTGGTTCCAACAAGAAGGAGCGCCAGCGCAGCGCATTTTGCCATATGTGTAAGGGGAAACCTTACCGATGTCTTCAGAGGCATATGGAGTGGAAGAGGATCACCAGCATTACCGCCGCCTCTGAAATGCCCTCCCCCCTGAACTCCTCATCTGACATCGTGTGATAACGCATTATGGGGACATATCAATCATAGCCGCCCAGTATCATTATCAGACAGCAAAGGGCCTCAAAGACGCTGCTCGGAACCCATTTTCTTCTATCACGCCAGCAATGCTGCAGCGAGTATCACATCGCACCTGGAGGCGAATAATTTTGTGCCATGAAAATAACGGATTACACACAGATCACCTGGAGTAAACGATGGTTGCCTCCATACTAGTACATGTCCATCCGCTCTATAGAATTTTAAACGAGACTCGTCCGACCAGACAACGTGTTTCTAGTCATCAAAAGTGCAGTATCGGTGTTGACGGGCCCAGGTGAGGCGTAATGCTGACATCAAGGGCACACGAGTGGGCCTTCGGCTCCGAAAACCCATGTGGATCATGTTTCGTTGAATGCTTCACACGTTGACACTTGTTGATGGCCCATCAGCAATCTGCGGAAGGGTTGCACTTCTGTCACGCTGAACGGTTCTCTTCAGTCCTCGTTGGTCCCGTTCTTGCAGGATCTTTTACCGGCCGCAGCAATGTCGGAGATACCATGTTTTACCGGATTCCTGATATTCACGGTACACGCGTCAAATGGTCGTACGGGAAAATCCCCACTTCATCGCTACCTCGGAAGTGCTGTGTCCCATCGCTCGTGCGCTGACTATAACACCACGTTCAAACTCACCTAAAAATCTTGATAACCTGCCGTTGTAACAGCAGTAACCGATTTAACAACTGCGCCAGCCATTTGCTGTCTTATACGGGCTTTGCCGACCGAAGCGCCGTATTCTGCCTGTTTACATACCTCTGTATTTGAATATGCATGCCTCTACCAATTTCTTTGGCGCTTCAGTGTATATTCCACAAGCAACCATGTAGTGCGCGTGGAGTGAGTGGGGGGGGGGGGGGGGAATATGTCGTACTTACGTAAGCGTTTCCCTTTCCCGTTCCATCTTCGTATCGAGCAAGAGAGAAATGGGCGGCTATATGTCTCTATATACGCCGTAACCTCTCTTATTTTCACGAGACCTTTGGGATACATTAGACGATGGTAGGGCAGTAGCCGTCGTGCCTTCCTTGAGTACAGTTTCTCTAACTTTACCCAATATGGTTTGACGAGGACTAAATCTTTATTTTAACAGATATTCCCATTTAAGTTCCCCGGAACATTTTCTGTACCTTCATAAGAGATACACCGCCCTGATACAATTCTAGCATCGCGTCTCCGTATTCTTTCAATGTCTGTTGACACCGGTACTTGGAAAGGACTCCAAATGCCAGATTAATATTCTTAAAAGTTGGTCGCGGTATCCTGTTGTAAGCAATTTCTTTCACAGATACACTACAAGTACCCAGAACACTTCCAATACATCTATGTCTTACAATGACCTACCGTAATACTGATTTTACGTGACATTCGATTTCACACGACTTCTTACCTTCACTCCTAATTACTTATACGGTCTGAGGTGCTCAAGATGTTTACCACTAAATTAATAATCGGGGACTGTTGGGCTCTTTCTCTTCGTTGGTTAAACGATTCTTTTATCGAAATAATGTGGAATTAGTGTCCACATTAATGAAAGTATTATTTTTAGTGTTCCTCAGGCGACTATACGTACACATTATTTTCTGGTTATGAGTTTTTACACAGAAATTCGTCAGTGGAATAGGAGTTGTCCATAGGAAATTATTTTAAGTTAGATTTAAAATTTGCTTTGCTACCTGTCAGACATTTTATGAAATGAGGTAAATGAACAAAAATTTTTACTGCTGGTGTTGATCTTCTTTCTTAGCCACAGACAGCTTTAACAAATGGCAATGAAGGTAATTTTTCTCTCTAGTGTTATACGTATGGATATCATTGTTCTTCTTAAATTGTTATAGATTATTTATGATGAATTGCATTAGCGAAAATGTGCATTGTGACGCTTCTTTGAACAGATGTGACACGCGTGTGTGAGTACCTTACACGATTCTTACTGCTCGTCTTTGTGCAATCTAAGCGATGAATTATCACAGAAAATTATTCCGTAAGACATTACTGAGGGGAAATATGTCAAGAGATTAAATCGTTTGTTACCAAGAATAGTAGTTACACGAAGAGCAAATATAGCTTAACTGAAAGAAGAATATCACTGAGCTTCTCAAACATTAAAGTTTCCATCAATACCTAGACCAAAAAATTTAGAGCAATGTCCCCTGTTTACGAACTCCTGCTCATGTGTTACATTCATTGCTAGCGGGAGCTCGTTTGTTGTACAGAATTCAGTATAATCTTTCTCTCTTCCTTTTTTTTTTTTTTTTTTACAAAATTTACAGACAGTCCATTTTCTGGGAGTCACTTAATAATTCTTTGGCGTTATCATGCTTTTATCTGCCTAAAGAAGAGTTGTTATTCGTTACACCGACCGGATATTTTGTCCATATTTTTCCACATTTCCTTACGATAGTCCAACAACGACCCTATTAAAAATCAGCCAACATTCTTATACTGCGGATCGTACCTGATAATTTGTTTCTGTATATCGGAAACGTTAGAGGCGCTCGTGCACGAGACAAACGGCAGACTATAAGTAAATGAAACTCCTACAGCCGGTCTTAAGGTGTCATTTATTGTGTAGCTACCACTTTCGGTGCTTCAATGCACCATCTTGAGGCCTTAGTTGATGCCGGAGGGATTATCACGATTCATATACACTACTGGCCATTAAAATTGCTACACCACGAAGATGACGTGCTACAAACGCGAAATTTAACCGACAGGAACAAGATACTGTAATATGCAAATGATTAGCTTTTCAGAGCATACATACAAGGTTGGCGCCGGTAGCGACATCTACAATGTGCTGACATGAGGAAAGATTCCAACCGATTTCTCATACACAAACAGCAGTTGACCGGCGTTGCCTTTTGAAACGTTGTTGTGATGCCTCGTGTAAGGAAGAGAAATACGTACCATCACGTTTCCGACTTTGATAAAGGGCGGCTTGTAGCCTATCGCGATTGCAGTTTATCGTATCGCGACATTGCTGCTTGCGTTAGTCGAGATCCAATGACTCTTAGCAGAATATGGAATCGGTGAGTTCAGTAGGGTAATACGGAACGCCGTGCTGGATCCCAATGGCCTCGTATCACTAGCAGTCGAGATGACAGGCATCTTATCCGCATGGCTGTAACGGATCGTGCAGCCACGTCTCGATCCCTGACTCAACAGATGGGGACGTTTGCAAGACAACAACCATCTGCACGAACAGTTCGACGACGTTTGCAGCAGCATGGACTATCAGCTCGGAGACCATGGCTGCTGTTACCCTTGACGCTGCATCATAGACAGGAGCGCCTGCGATGGTGTACTCAACGACGAACCTGGGTGCACGAACGGCAAAACGTCATTTTTTCGGATGAATCCAGGTTCTGTTTACAGCATCATGATGGTCGCATCCGTGTTTGGCGACATCGTGGTGAACGCACATTGGAAGCGTGTATTCGTCATCGCCATACTGGCGTATCACCTGGCGTGATGGTATGGGGTGCCATTGGTTACACGTCTCGGTCACCTCTTGTTCGCATTGACGGCACTTTGAACAGTGGACGTTGCTTTTCAGATGTGTTACGACCCGTGGCTCTACCCTTCATTCCATCCCTGCGAAACCCTACATTTCAGCAGGATAATGCACTACCGCATGTTGCAGGTCCTGTACGGGCCTTTCTGGATACAGAAAATGTTCGACTGCTGCACTGGCCAGCACATCCTCCAAATCTCTCACCAATGGAAAACGTCTGGTCAATGGTGGCCGAGCAACTGGCTCGTCACAATACGCTAGTCACTACTCTTGATGACTGTGGTATCTTGTTGAAGCTGCATGGGCAGCTGTACCTGTACACGCCATCCAAGCTCTGTTTGCCTCAATGCCCAGGCGTATCAAGGCCGTTATTACGGCCAGAGGTGGTTGTTCTGGGTACTGATTTTTAAGGATCTATGCACCCAAACTGCGTCAAAATGTAATCACATGTCAGCTGTAGTATATTTGTCCAACGAATACCCGTTTATCATTTACATTTTCTCTTGGTGTAGCTATTTTAATGGCCAGTAGTGTATTTCATTTTCTTACAGTAGTGAACGGTCGTAGTTCTCCAGACCTCCAGCCACAAATATGGACATACAAACATACGGCACAGTAGTTTGGCCCTGCTGGAACTCACACGTAGAGCAGGGCGGGCCTCTTCTCGTCGCCCTCGGGGTCGAGGTCTGGCGGCAGCAGCAGCCGCACCTGGGCGCGCAGGCCGCCCTCCAGTTCCACCCAGTCGTCCAGCTGCTGGGGCAGTAGCTTGTGGGACAGCCTCTTACGCAGCGCGGTGTTGCTGTGCTCCCGCCGCGAAATGCCTGTCACACACAGACGTAAACTAAATTCGTGTATTATACGGATGGTTGTCAGCTTGCGACACACGACTTCTCGGTCGTTAGCACCAATATTGTCTTTCTGTCATGCGAGTATGGTTAAAGACACTGACAAGGAGACGGCACGACGTTGGGGTCGAGAATTTGTCCGAGATTTTGTGTGGTGAAAGAGCACCTCTAACACCTCACGTGGTTAAAATATTAGGACGCACTAACCTGAAAATCCCGGGAAAAATCGATCCAAAGTTTCTTAGGTGTCTTATGAGTATAAAATGTTAGTCCATTGCCGATAGCCGGCACGGTAGCTCAGCGTGTTCGGTCAGAGGGTTAGCTGCCCTCTGTAATAAAAAAAACTGAGTTAATCGATCAATAACGAACTAAAACGGATGTCTTACGACGTCCGCCCGAGCAGATGCAACGCACAACAGCGAAAAGAAAAAAAAAAAAAAAATAGCCGGCACGGTAGCTCAGCGTGTTCGGTCACAGAGCCGGTTGGCCTCTGTAATAAAAAACTGAGTGGAAGGATCAACCACCGAACTTGAACAGGATGTCTTGCGAAGTCCGCAACGACCAAACACAATGATCACTCCTAACGAAAAAAAAAGAAAAAGAAAAAAAAAGATGTTTAGGCCTCTGAGTCTTACGCCAGAGGTCTCGGGTTCGATTCCTCCTCCGGCACTTTTTTTCATCTGTTTCATTTTCTTTTGTTATTCCACCAATTATTCACAAAGTTTCCCAAACCTACATTATCTCTAACAAATTAGTAACATCATTGAATAAAAATCATTTTCTTTTTGTCCAACAGCACAATTCATGGGGGTGGGTTTTCCATTTTTAATTGTAAATTATATGAGGGGAAACATTGGGTTTTTAATCACAATAACAAAGTCGATTGGGAAGCATTAAGCTTTTATAAATATAATAATTATAAACAAGAACCGCAGTGGTAATCATCGTAGAAACAAACAAAGCAATAATTTTTGCGACATCTTGCGCAACATATAAAGGCGGATTTTTTTTCAATCACAGGGCGTTTGCAATAAATCTGTACAAAAATATGCCCCATTAACATTTACAAAAATGTTTTGAATTTCTGATAATTTTGAGGCAAACCAGGCATATTGAATCATCTCTCGGAATATTGGTGACGATAATTGACGGTGAATTATAGAATGAATTTTTATACAATCTTCCCGGGAACGAATTTCACGATTCTTCTGTAACAATGCGCTGCAATTTTGCAAGCAACAGAAGAAAAAACAAAGTGCCGGAGAAGGAATCGAACCCGAGACCTCTGAGTTCGGGTCCGAGATCTAACCATGTATGCCAGACGGCGGGTAGGCAATAGACTAACGTTTTATACTCATAAGGCACCTAAGAAACTTTGGATTGATTTTTCCCGCTATTTTCCGAGTAGTACGTCCTAATACTTTAACCACTTGAGGTGTTAGTGGTCCTCATTCACCACACAAAATTTCGGACAAATCATCGGCCCCACGGTCGTGCTGTCTCCTTGTGAGATGACAAAAGTCATGCGATACCTCCTAATATACTGTCAGATCTCCTTTTTCCCGGCGTAGTACAGCGACTCTATCTGGCACAGACTCTTACAAGTCCCCTACAGAAATACTGAACCATTCTGCCTCTGTACCCCTCCATAATCGCGAAAGTGTTGCCAGAGCAAGATTTCGTGCACGAATTGACCTCTCGATTCTGTCCCATAAATGTTCGATGTCATTCCTGTCGGACGAACTGGATGCCCAAATCATGCGCTCTAACTGTCCCGAATGTACCGGGTGATCAAAAAGTCAGTATAAATTTTAAAACGTAATAAACCACGGAATAATCTAGATACAGAGGTAAATATTGACGCACATGCTTGGAATGACATGGGGTTTTATTAGAACCATAAAAAGAAAGTTCACAAAATGTCCGACAGATGGCGCTGGACAGCAAGACGTCAGTGACTGCGCATGACAGTCGTGTATAAAAGGAGCTGCAATGAGAGAGAGAATCCAATCTCCCCCATCCCACCTACTCCCAGAAGTGTAAAGCCCGACCCCCTCCGACCACTCCTGAACTCACCATCCCTGTCCGTCATCTAGACGCCCCCACCCCTCCTGGCAATTCCCTACGTCCACCCCCCCCCCCCCCGGCTGAGGACATCATCAGGTTCCTCACCATTGTCCAACAAAACGTCCACCCTTTCCAGCGCCCTCACACCCTCCAACAGGTCTCCCTCGCCGCCCGTTCCATTTTCCACTTAAAAATGTATGCCACCTACTCCAACAACCAGGCCCATTTCACCTTCTCCCGTCTTGACACCCTTGTCTAAATCCCAGTCATGGCGCGACAGCACCGTATCCTTTTCAACAACATCCGCTCCCTTCCCGCCAACAAGAACCTCTTCCTGCACACCCTTGCCACCCACTGCGTGGATGCCTTCCTCCTCAATGAAACCTTCTTCCAACCACACCACACCCTCCACACGTCGCCCTACCTCCTTCACCACTCCGATAATCCCCTCTCGATTGCGCGTGGCGGAGTTGCCATTGGTCACCACCGCCAGATCCCAGTTCGGCTCCAACCTCTCCTTCCCGACCCCACCGAAAACCTGATCCTCAGTCTCTTCTTCCCAGGCCTTACCGTCACCTGCGCCACCATCTATGTCCGCCCTAACGCCCCTATTCTCTTCGACTTCCTCTCCCAAATTGACCGTACCTTCTCCTCCTACGTGATCGCCGCAGACCTCAACATCCATAGTCGTTCCGCCGCCCAGTTACGGCGGTGGCTTCGGTTCCTCTCCTCCCTTCAAGGCGACCTCATCCCCATCCCTCAGCACACCCGTCCCGAATCCAACTCCACTCCCGATGTTATCCTTTCCTCCCCTAACCTCCTTGGCCGTATAACGGTGGATGTCCTGGAGCCTATTGGTAGCGACCATCTCCCTGTCCTCCTCACCGTTTCAGTCGTCGCCCCCGCCCCGACCCTCATACTGACCCTCCCCCAAAGTACGTCCATGACTATTCCTGTGCCAACTGGAATTCCTACCGGGATACCCTCTCCACCCAGGTCGATAGCCACCCCTTCACCTACCGCCACCCTGACGATGTAACCCATGCCGCCTCCTTTCTCCAGCAGACCTTGTCTGAAGCTGTCGAGACCCATGTCCCTACTGTCGCCATCCACCCCCACCGTCCTACCCTACTCCCACAGGCCGTCCTCCTCCTCCGTGAATCCCGTCGTCTCTACCGTGCCTTTCTCCACATGTGTGACCCAGACACACTCCGACGCCACCGGCAACTCCAGCGACACATTCGTAATTTGCTCGCGGCTAAGAAACGCCGGGACTGGCGACAGACGTGCACCCGTTTAAATGCTACCCTACCTATAAACTCGTCCAAGTTCTGGTCAGCCTTCCGTCGCCTTACCGGAACTAAACCCTCCCCCTACTATCCTCTTCTCCATAATGATCATCCCTTCCCTGACACCCTTAGTAAGGCCAATCACTTTGCCTCTTACCTCTCCGATGTCTTTTACATCCCCGATGATCCCTAGTTCGTTTACTCCCTCTTCCCAGATGTCCGAGATCGAACTGACACCTCTGTCCCTCCCCTCACACCTGGTTTCCAGTACTTGGACAACATGGCACACACAGAACTCAATGCCCCTATCACTACACAGGATATGATGCTACACTCCGCATGAAACGCAACACTGCTCCTGGTCACGATCGTGTTACCTACCGTCACCTCTGTGAAGCTCCTGTCTGTTTCCTCTCCACCCTGGCCAGGCTCTACAATGTAGTCCTGTCCACCGGTTACTAGCCTGACCTGTGGAAAACCTCCCGTATCCTGATGTTCCTTAAACCTGGTAAACCGCCGTCCGCCGTCTCCTCCTACCGCCCCATCAGCCTTACCTCGGTCTTCAGCAAGGTCCTGGAATCTATCCTCACCCTCCGCATCCACCAGCATCTCCTCCAGCACTGCCTCCTTCCCGTTACCCAGTGTGGCTTTCAGCCATCCTTCTCTTCCGACGACCTTCTCCTTCACCTCACTCATCTGCTTTCCGAACAGCTTAATTCCTGCCGCTCTGCAATCTTCCTCTCCCTGGACCTCGGACGTGCTTATGACCGCATATGGCATTCCGGTCTCCTCTTCAAGCTCCAAACCTTCGCCCTTCCCATTAATTACATCCGTCTGATCGGCTCCTTTCTCTCCCACCGTCCTTCCTACGTCACCATCCATAACACGGATTCCTACACCTTTTTTACCTCCGCCGGTGTGCCCCAAGGCTCTGTCCTCTCCCCCCTTCTGTGCCTTTTATATACGGAGGACATGCCACCACCGTCACCCCCCGGCCACCTTCTCCAGTTTGCCGATGACACCGCCTTCCTTGCCCTTGCCCCCACCCTGCAGCGCTCCCAATACCTTCTCCAATCCCATCTTGACCGGTTCACCACTTGGTGCAACCAGTGGTTGCTCAAGGTCAATCCCTCCAAAACCCAGGCGATCATTGTAGGCAAAACCACCCCTTCCTTCCGCCTCCTTGATTTCTATCTCACCATCTATGGCCGTCCTATCGCCCTCACCCCCACCCTTAAGTACCTTGGCGTCACCCTCGACCATCGACTCTCCTGGACCCCCCATCTCCGGACAATCCAAGCCAAGGCACGCTCCCGACTCCGTCTCCTCAAGCTCTTTTCCGGCTGTACGTGGGGTCTGGACCCTTCCACCACTCTCCACACCTATAAATCCCTTATCTGCCCTATCCTTTGTTATGGCCATCTGGCCTGTATCTCCGCCCCCCCCCCCTACCTTTTATAAATCCCTTCAAATCCTTGAACGCCATGCTCTCTGCCTCGCCTATCACATCCGTCTCCCCTGCCCCACGCGGATCCTGTACGATCTCATTCCGTTCCCCCACCTCCTCCTTTTCCCTGAAAGGCCCCTGTACACCTCCCGCAAGCTCGATCCTCCTCACCCGCTTGTCTCGCCGATCCTCTCACACCCCCGCCCGCTGCCGCACCTGTATTCCCACGTCCCACCCGGTCTCCATCTCTCCACCCTCCTTACCCTCTCCCAAGGTGGCTTCCGCCAGCTCCCTCTCCCTGATGATGCCCTCCTCCCCTCCATCTACCCCTCCTACCAGCTTTGATCCTTCCACCCTCTTCCTGTGTTTGCTCCTTTGGGCACCCTCCCTCCCTTCTCTCCCTCTTCCCACCCTCCTCCATTTCTCCCCACTCCTCCCCCAGACTTCCCCTCCCTTGTCCCTCTCCTCCTCCCCCCATCTCCTCAGCCATTGGTATCCTTGTTCTCCCCTCTCCCCCACCTCACCCTTACTCCCCTCTTGGCAGGTCCCCGGACTTGCACACGCTAGGTGGATATTCGCGCGCCGGAGATCATCGCCATCAGTGTCTCGTGTGTGCCGTCGTGTTTAGTGTTCAGTGTTCACCGTCACACTCCATCGTTCGCCAGTGCCATCGACATCTTCGGTGTTTGTGCTTCGTGTCAACAATTTGTAGTGTGGATTGTCATCGAGTGTGAACGGCTTCATGTTTTTTTATGTTCATGTGTCTACTGTTTTTTCCCCGCCGTTTTGTTCCAACTCATGTGTCTTCTCTGTTTTTATCATTGTACTATCTTTGGCTGAAGAGCGGCGTATTGTGCTGCTGCCAGCCTACCTGTTCTACGGGTTTTGAAATCACAATAAAGAAAAGAAAAAGAGAGAATCAAATGCGCCAGCAGTCGCAGCATGCTGACGTTACCTAAAAAGGCGCTTTTAGTGAAGCTGTATTATCAGAATGGGGAATGTGCTAGTTCAGCGTTACGATCCTATCGCCATAGGAAGGGGATTCGAACGGATAAAGGCCCGTTGACAAATGCAGCTGTGGCGAGAATGATTTCGAAGTTCGAAGCACAAGTCGTAATGCTGCTGAGACAGTTCAGGAAGAAATGGAGACTATAGCGGGTTCGTCTATGCACGGAGAAGTCAGCGCTCGTGCAGTCGCACGTCGCACCGGCATTCCATACACTACTGTTTAGTTGGCACTTAGGCGTACCCTCCGATGTGATGCGTACAAAATCCATGAACTGTTACCTGGCGATTTAGTGAAGCGGAGGGCATTTGCGGTGTGGGCGTTTCAAAAGATGGCGAAAGATGACGGTTGGTTGAGTAACGTGTTGTGGACCGACGAAGCTCATTACACACTCCGAGGGTCTGTCAACGCCCACAACTGCAGAATTTGGGCTACCGAAAATCCTAGAACTGTCGTGGAAACTCCATTGCACCACGAGAAAGTCACGGTATGGGTTGGGTTTACCACACCTACAGTTATCGGGCCTTTTTTCTTCGAGGAAATGTGTGATTCTGGTTTTGTAACTGCTACCGTAACGGGCGAGAGGTACGCCGATATGTTACAGAGTCGCATCATCCCCAGCCTGGCTGATAAACACCTGCTGGAACGTACGATGTTTTTGCAGGATAGCGCTCCACCCCATATTGCTAGACGCGTGAAAGATCGCTTGCGCGCGTCATTTGGTGATGATCGTGTGTTCAGCCGCCACTTTCGTCATGCTTGGCCTCCCAGGTCCCCAGACCTCAGTCTGTGCGATTATTGGCAATGGGGTTACTGAATTCGCAAGTGTATCGTGATCAACCGACATCTCTAGGGATGCTGAAAGACAACATCCGACGCCAATGCCTCACCATAACTCCGCACATGCTTTACAGTGCTGTTCACAACATTATTCCTCGACTACAGATATTGTTGAGGAATGATGGTGGACTTTTTAGCATTTCCTGTAAAGAACATCATCTTTGCTTTGTCTTACTTTGTTATGCTAATTATTGCTATTCTGATCAGATGAAGCGCCATCTGTCGGGCATTTTTTGAACTTTTGTATTTTTTTTTGTTCTAGTAAAACCCCATGTCATTCCAAGCATTTGTGTCAATTTGTACCTCTTTATCTACATTATTCCGTGATTTATTCAGTTTTCAAATTTATCTTCACTTTTTGATCACCCGGCACATAGACGTGACAAAAATTATGCGATACCTCCTGATACGCTGTGAGATCCCCTTTTTCCTGACGTAGTACAGCGACTCTGTGGCACAGACTCTTGCAAGTCCCCTACAGAAATACTGAACCATTCTGCCTCTGTATCCCTCCATAATCGCCAAAGTGTTGCCGGAGCAAGATTTTGTGCACGAACTGATCTCTCGATTCTGTCCCATAAATGTTCGATGGCATTCATGTCGGGCGAACTGGATGCCCAAATCATCCGCTCTAACTGTTCAGAATGTTCTTCAAACCAGTCGCGAACAACTGTGACCCTTTGACATGGCGCATTGTCATCCATAAAAACTCCGCCGTTGAATGGCTGTAAATGGTCTCCAAGTAGCCGCACACAACCATTTACAGGCAATGATAGGTTCAGTTGGACCAGAGGACCAAGAGCCCCGCGGGATTAGCCGAGCGGTCTGGGCGCTGCAGTCATGGACTGTGCGGCCAGTCCCAGCAGAGGTTCGAGTCCTCCCTCTGGGATGGGTGTGTGTGTTTGTCCTTAGGATAATTTAGGTTAAGTACTGTGTAAGCTTTGGGACTGATGACCTTAGCAGTTAAGTCCCATAAGATTTCACCAAGTCCAAAGGTCACACTATTATGGAGCCGCCACCAGCTTGCACAGAGCCTTGTTGAAAACGTGGCTCCACGGTTTCGCGAGGTCTGCGCTACACTCGAACCCTGCAATCAGCTCTTACCAACTGAAATCGGGACTTATCTGACTATGCCACGGTTTAGGGTCCAACCGATACGGTCATGAGCCCAGGAGAGGCGCTGCAGGCGATGTCGTACTGTTAGCAAAGGCACACGCGTTTGTCGTCTGTTTCCATAGCACATTAACGCCAAATTTCGCTCTTCTAACCGATACGTTTTTGTCGTACGTCCCACTTTGATTTCTGCGGTATTACACGCAGTACTGCTTGTCTGTTATCACTGACAATTCTAAGCAAACGAAGCTGCTCTCGGTCGTTAAGTGAAGGCCGTCGGCCATAGTGTTGTCCATGGGGAAATGTAGTGCTTGAAATATGGTATTCTCGGAACAGTCTTGACACGCTGGATCTCGGAATACTAAGTTCCCTAACGATTTCCGAAATGGAATGTTCCGTGCGTTTAGATGCAACGACTATTCCGCGTTCAAAGTCTGTTAATTCCTGTTATGCGGCCATAATCACGACGGAAACCTTTTCAAATGAATCACATGAGTACAAGTGACAACTTCGCCCATGTACCGACCTTTGATACCCTGAGTACGCGGCATTACTGCCATCTGTGTATCTGCATATCGCTATCCCATGACTGTAGTCACCTCAGTGTAATCTGACGTGGTATGAAAGAGGTAAGTTCTGTTTCACATGTAGATGGTTGGAGTGGCTCTAAGCACTATGGGACTTAACATCTGACGTCATCAGTCCCATAGACTTAGAACTACTTAAACCTAACTAACCTAAGGACATCACACACATCCATGCTCGAGGCAGGATTCGAACCTACAATCGTAACACCCGTTTAAACCCAATAGTATGATTATGTGTGGTTTATATGGTCTGAAGTTATGACTTCGTCGCAAGCACAGCCTGCAGGGAGCCGCTACAGCGCTCCGCAGCCCGTGGAGATTGAAAACCGCTTTAAATTTCTCATCTCGTAAAAAGTCATCTTTAAAGAACCTGAAACACACTTAGGATATAGACGTATGTGGTGTCTCTAAAGATATCCACAATATTTTCTTAATTTTAATGAGACCAGGGGTTCTGGTTCTTCTTGTCTGGTCCTGAAAACTGTTTTAAACTTATCAGATTATAACACGAAGACTATCTAACTCACTGGAAAATTTCTTAAAAGACATCATAGTCGTCGTTGACTGTATAAAATATTTATTATCATTATCAGATACTTTTATATTCTGACAGAAGTAACTTTTGTAGTGTTACTTGAAAATGGCCATTAGCCCGAAATTGCAATAGTGATAATAACTACTTTATACAGTCAACGGCGACTATGATGTCTGTTAAGAACTATTATATGACTGTGAATCCCAACCATGAGAAGTTAATCACTGGAAAATTTTACGTCGAACTACGCAAATACCTCGCTGGGCAATGGATCTTTCCAAAGTTTCATATCTCATTGCCTCTGCTCGTCAGTGTTACGGGAATGCGTTTATTTTTTTTTTAATTATATCAATATTTAACACGTAGCAGACATGAAGTTCAAAGTCTATACGTTATCTCCTGCAAAAATCACATAAAAATTCCGAAATTCAGGTACGGTAAATACAGAAGGTAGACAAAAATATCGAAACAGCAAAAACACAACGTATTAGTACGCTCAGTACGGTGTACAGTAACCACTGTCATTAAAAGCAGCTCTCAGTCTTCTCGGAATGGATAAATGCAGATCCTGTATGGTTTTCAACGGAACCTTATGTCATTCTTCTCAACACATACTTTCGTCCGTGATGTGATTTAGAGGATGATGGTTTTCCGGTTTCTCTGTATCAGTACAAATCTTCTACACTGAAACGCCAAAGAAACTGGTGTAGGCTTGCGTATTCAAATACAGTACAGAGATATGTAAATAGGAAGAATACGGCGCTGCGGTCTACAGCGCCTATATAAGACAGCAACTGTCTGGCGCAGTTCTTAGATCGGTTACTGCTGCTACAGTGGCAGGTTATAAGGATTTGATTGAGTTTGAACGTGGTGTTCTAGTCGGCGCACGAGCGATGGGACACAGCATCTACGAGGTGGCAATGAAGTAGGGATTTTCCCGTGCGACCATTTCACCGAGTGTACCGTTAATATCAGGAATCCGGTAAAACGTCAAATATCCGACATCGCTGCGGCCGCAAAAACATCCAGCAATAACGGGAACAGCAACGACTGAAGAGATCCTGCAAGAACGGGAACAATGACGACTGAAGAGAAGGGTTTAAAGTGACACATGTGCAACCCTTCCACAAACTGCTGCAGATTTCATTGTGTCAGCGTGGGAACCATTCAACGAAACATAATCGATATGGGCTTTCGGAGCAGAAGGCCCACTCGCGTACCCTTGATGACTGCACGATACAAAGTTTTACGCCTCGCCTGGGTCCCTCAACACCGACATTGGACTGTTGATGACTGGGAACATGTTGCCTGGTCGGACGAGTCTCGTTTCAAATTGTATCGAGTGGATGGACGTGTGGGGGTATGGAGACAACCTCATGAATCCATAGACCCTGCATGTCAGGAGGGGACTGATCATGCTGGTGGAGGCTCTGGAGCGTGTGCAGTTGGAGTGATATGGGACCCCTGATACGTCTAGATACGACTCTGACAGGTGACACATACGTAAGCACCGTGTCTCATCACTTGCACTCTTACAAGTCCATTGTGCATTCCGACGGACTTGGACAATACCAGCAGGGCAATGCGACACCCCACACGTCCAGAATTGCTACAGAGTGACTCAAGGAACACTCTTCTGAGTTTAAACAACCCTGCACCAAACTCCCCTGACATGAACATTACGGATCATATCGGGGATGCCTTGCAACATGCTCTTCAGAAGAGATCTCCACCCTCTCGTAGTCTTACGGATTTATGGACAGCCCTGCTGGATCCATGGTGTCAGTTCCCTCCAGCACTTCTTCAGACGTAAGTCGAGTGCAGGTCACGTCGTGTTGCGGCACTTCTGCGGACTCGCTGGGGCCCTACACGAATTAGGCAGGTGTACCAGTTTCTTTGGCTCTTCAGTGTATTTGTTTGACTGTAATTATCAAGGTCGAGGCTCTCTTCCTTCAGATTATTCATATTTATGATCAGTCGAATTTGTCTGTGTACATAATTGTACCTGTATCTTCAGTGTTTTTAAACACTTTGTATTTAATCTATTATAGTATGGCCGGCCGTTGTAGCCGAGCGGTTCTAGGCGCTTTAGTCTGGAACCGCGCGACTGCTACGGTCGCAGGTTCGAATACTGCCTCGGGCATGGATGTGTGTGATGTCCTTAGGTTAGTTAGGTTTAAGTAGTTCTAATTTCTAGGGGACTGATGACGTCAGATCTTAAGTCCTATAGTGCTCAGACCCATTTGAACCTTTTTTTATTTTATGTCTGTTGCTTTAACAGAAATTTTCGTGTATTTGGTATATTTATTAAAACTGTATCGTAGATTTACATGTCTAAAGACCACGGAATGAGGCATTGCTTGTAAGATCTATAGGTGCCGCCTCGCAGGGGTAAGCTTGTCAATTTCCTTGCACAGCTGTTTTCTTCAAGCCTTTGTTCCTTGCCGTGTGGTTTCGCTAAATTACTGTCAGATCTTATTCTGAGCATTCATTAAGTTTTCGCGTATCTAATTTTATCCTACTAAATTACCTTCGCCACTACTATACTTTTTTATATTATGAAAATTTGGTTAAGGATAAAAATTTTTAATTTTCGCCAAAGTCATATTCCCCCTCCCCGTCTGTTCCACTCGCGGATCGTGCGAGGGAAAAACTACTATCTGAACGCCTCAGTACGAGCTCTAATTTTCCCTTACCTTTGGATGGTGATCATTGCGCGATATAAAAGTTGGTGGTAATAATATATGCTCTACATCCTCAGCGAAGATCTTAACTGAGCAGCCCCTTCCGCTTAGCGCGCCGTCTATCCCCAAGTATGTCCCACTTCAAACCTTCTAAGAGATTTTTAACGCTCTCGCGATGGCTAAATGTACCAGTCAAGAATCTTGCCGCTCTTCTTTGGACCTTCTCAGTCTCTTGAATCAGACACAACTGATAAGGGTCCCATACAGACGAACAATACTCCAAGACTGGACCAACTAAGGTATTGTAAGCTATATCAGTTGTTGACGGACTGCATCGCTTCAGGATTCAACCAATAAACCGAAATCTAGAGTTTGCCTTCCCCGTTACTTGTGTAATCTGATTATTCCATTTGAGATCATTTCGAATAGTCACACCCAGATACTTGACGGATGTTTATGCTTCCAAAGACTGGGCATTTGTTTTGTACTCGTACATTAATGGGGATTTTCGCCTTGGTATACGTAGTAGGTTACTCTTATTAATATTGAGAGATAACTGCCAGTCATTATTTTGTGGCGGTTTAAGAGACCTTATGCTGACCATTATTCGATATGGTGCCCATTAATATCTGCCTGACTTGAGTGGCCTGTGTTTCACCCAAGTGGCGTTTGTTAACAGCCCTAAATAGTGTTCTGAGCCACGGCCGGATTTTCAGAGGCTTGTGTCCGCGTGGACTAGATGCCGTATGCAGCGCTCCGGTGTTCACCGGCTGCCTTTGAGGCACGTCCGCGATCGCCATAGTCCGCTGGTTTATACTGCCTGCTAAGAGATTTTAATGTTCTGATTTATGGAACTTTAAATAAAGTTTTACATTTCTTGTGGAATGTGCTTGTATCGCACATTTGGTGAATTCCGGCTAGCTGAGTTTCTCTTAAACAAAAGACTGTCTTAATTATTACGTTACGTGACTGTTTCCAAATTATTGGACCATAATTACTGTTTGAGCCTAACTTAAAACTGTACCTGCCTCACGTGTGGATAACCTTACTCCATTTGCTGTTTTGGTGCTTGATGACATTTTCAGTAGATTTTATGCTGGTTTTTAGCAGTTTATTTGCCCTCCTTTCTGTTAAGAGCCTCTTTGACATTAAAAGAAAATGGTCAATTAGTTTCCTGAAAATCCTTTGAAGGCTTTCTCGCCTTTTCTGAAATTGTCTTAGTAGATCGTTGCTGTTGTACCTTGAGTAGTTTCTGTTTAAAAAGGAAAGAAGTTTTTAAATTTTTTTACTGTTTTATGTTTATTCTGGCACTGAGTTTTGTGGCTTGTTGAAGTAAAATCATTTGTTAAAGCAGATTATTGGTGTAAGCAACTAATTAGCTTTATCTTGTCACTCATAAGTATTTGTGGTTAGAGTATCAATTTATTCATGCTGTAATATGGTGGTTAAATAAATGTAAACAATCAAACAACAAATGACGCTGCTGTTTTGGGTTCGCCCTTCCATGTTTTCCTTCCCCTACCCCATCCCTCCTGTGTTTAGGGATTTCAGCAATAACCACGATTGCGTCAAGTTCCGTAATGTAGGTAATGACCGCGCAGACCAATTAACGCGCGGCCGTCCACTAAAAAATTGTCGGCCTCACACAGCTTCCTTAGAGCAGGGTTGCCCAAACCATATTCTGCGGAAAGTTAAAAGTACTCCGCGAAAAAGTGTTACTAAAATGGCATTTTCTCGACATTTTGACGATACTAATTACCTTTCTAATATTCTATTATGATTTCCGTGTTATTACTTATGATTTAAAATTGAAGTATTTGCTGAATACATATTTCTCTAATTTTTTAAAATTTTATTAACCTTCAAAGCAAACAAAATGCTTCACCAGAGTACTAGAATTTTCAAAGTGTTCGGTCAGAGAAAAAGTTCGGGAATCCCTGTTTTAGAGACCTGCGTTTACTCCCACGACGTTCGAAGCTATACAAACTGGCGGGCCTGGGACTACGATGACTGCACATTTTTCGAGTACTGAAATCAGTAGTTAACGTTTCATTTTAATACTACTGAAATCCATTAATGTACCATAAACTACAGCTGCTTCTGGCCACAATTATATTCCACCTCTTCACAAAATAATAGGCATAAAAAATGATTTTTCAAATCATATAAGCTTTTCGGAAACCACAGAATATTCAATAAGGATAGAAGCTGTGCTAAGGCCGGGACTTGAACCCAGGTCTCCTGCTTAGTAGGCAGATGTGTTATCCACTACTCTATAACTCAGTATGCCTCCAACAAAATGTAATTCCATCTGATCTACAGCATATTAGGAAGGAAAAAAACTTATTACTTTCCAATTTTTCACATATTAATTTTTTGTGAAAATAATATACTTTGGGTTAATGTTACACTTACAGTTGGCTAACTTGATCCCTATTCTTTTCCTCCGTGATTCAATAATAATTTTCACTGCTTTAAGCAAAGAAGACTGAAATTTCATGTTAAACAAATGGCTTAGAGTGACATAATACAAAATACAAAAATAGTTTGCTTGTAGAATAAGATATTCTTCGCTATTGGCTATTTGCAAGGTTTGTTTGTGGTCTCCATGCATTCGATCAGGGCAGCCTCGTCTTCTATTTGGTAACGGCTATAAAACAGTTCAATAAACTAGTTTTCGTAAAAACAATGTAGTTTTGCAAATGAATATTTTCTGTGGATTTGTTCCTATATTAATATCATACTTCAAGGTCGGAAATATGATTCAGGGTTACTTAATCCCAAACCCCGTGAGAAAAACAGGCTCAAGCAGTCCAAATTTGTATGTTACGTTGACAAACTTTAAATCAATTTGCATATATGATTTCCTGTACAACAAAAATATAACTGATTATGCATAATGTTGCAAAATGGAATTTGAAAAAAAATATGTATCCTCTGAAAGTGCATAAAAGTTTGAAGCAATGAAACAATATTTCTTTCACTGTGACAAACGAGCAAGAACAGAGCCTATAGTGTCCAGTATATGAAGTAACAAATCTGTCCATACCGAAGAATCTGCTGATAGCCATCGGAAAATCATAGTGCTAACAACCCCATCAGTAACTGTTGGCTCTGGCAACAGACTGAAACTTTTTTTTCGTCTTCGAGTCAATATAACCCTCAACACCAAAGTAACCCTAGTTTATGGTACTTGTAGCAATTACAGATCCGAAGAAAAAGAAGAAAATGCAGAATATGTTTCAATACAACAATGTTTGACCTGAATTATAATTTCAGGTAAGCCACACATAATTGGACGCCTCATTGTCTCTTGGAGGCATTTCTTTAGTGCATGAAGGTTCTTTCATACACTACTGGCCATTAAAATTGCTACACCAAGAAGAAATGCAGATAATAAACGGATACTCATTGGCAAATATATTATACTAGAACTGACATGTGATTACATTTTCACGCAATTTCGGTGCATAGATCCTGAGAAATCAGTACTCAGAACAACCACCTCTGACCGTAATAACGGCCTTCATACGCCTGGCCATTGAGTCAAACAGAGCTTGGATGGCGTGTACAGGTACAGCTGCCCATGCAGCCTCAACACGACACGACAGTTCATCAAGAGTAGTGACTGGCGTATTGTGACGAGCCAGTTGCTCGGCCACCATTGACCAGACGTTTTCAATTGGTGAGAGATCTGGAAAATGTGCTGGCCAGTGCAGCAGTCGAGCATTTTCTGTATCCAGAAAGGCCCGTACAGGACCGGCAACATGCGGTCGTGCATTACCCTGTGAAAATGTAGGGTTTCGCAGAGATCGAATGAAGGGTAGAGCCACGGGTAGTTACACATCTGAAATGTAACGTCCACTGTTCAAAGTGCCGACAATGCGAACAAGAGGTGACCGAGACGTGTAACCAATGGCAACCCATACCATCACGCCGGGAGATACGCCAGTATGGTGATGACGAATACACGCTTCCAATGAGCGTTCACCGCGATGTCGCCAAACACAGATGCGACCATCGTGATGCTGTAAACAGAACCTGGATTCATCCGAAAAATGACGTTTTGCCATTCGTGCACCCAGGTTTGTCGTTGAGTACACCATCGAAGGCGCTGCTGTCTGTGATGCACCGTCAAGGGTAACCGCAGTCATGGTCTCCGAGCTGACAGTCCATGCTGCTGCAAACGTCGTCGAACTGTCGTGCAGATGGTTGTTGTCTTGCAAACGTCCCCATCTCCCAGGGGTCGAGACGTGGCTGAACAATCCATTACAGCCAAGCGGATAAGATGCCTGTCATTTCAACTGCTAGTGATAGGCCGTTGGGTCCAGCACGGCGTTCAGTATTACCCTCCTGAACCCACCGATTCCATATTCTGCTAACAGTCGTTAGATTTCGACCAACGCGAGCAGCAATGTCGTGATACGATAAACCGCAATCGCGATATGCTACAATCCGACCTTTATCAAAGTCGGAAACGTGATGGTACGCATTTCTCCTCCTTACACGAGGCATCACAACAACGTTTCACCAGGCAATGCCGGTCAACTGGTGTTTGTGTATGAGAAATCGGTTGGAAACTTTCCTCATGTCAGCATGTTGTAGGTGTCGCCAGCGGTGCCAGCCTTTTGTGAATGTTCTGAAAAGCTAATCATTTGCATATCACAGCATTTTCTTCCCGTCGGTTAAATTTCGCGTCTGTAGCACGTCATCTTCGTGGTGTAGCAATTTTAATGTCCAGTAGTGTAAATATGAATTTCTAATTGATTTTGTTTTGGACTAGAAGTGAAAGTTACAAGATGAAACTGGTGTGGTCTAGCGGTTCTAGGCGCTCAGTCCGGAGCCGCGCGACTGCTACGGTAGCAGGTTCGAATCCTGCCTCGGGCATGGATGTGTGTGATGTCCTTAGGTTAGTAAGGTTTAAGTAGTTCTAAGTTCTAGGGGACTGATGACCATAGATGTTAAGTCCCATAGTGCTCAGAGCCATTTGAACCTCTTTTTTTTTTAAAAAAAACTGGTGTATAAACAGTATGCACGACACATTTCTTTAATGATGAAGTTGCTATGAAACTGAAATTTCCAACTATGTTCTCACGTCTGTTGTCGGCCGTGGAGTGTATAGTGACGACAGGCGGGTCGGGACCACTGCACTCTATGGTGAACCAGCTGAGGTCGGCGCTGAAGGAGGCGCTGGCGCGCAGGCAGGGGTTCTTCTCTGGACTCTTGAGCCTGCAGCTGAGGCAGCGGGGCTCGCCACCCTCGTCCACGGCGTACACCTGCCGTCTGGACGGCTGACCCTCCTCTGTGGCCTGGTAGTACCTGAGGGGCACACGACGGCAATTAGGACCCAGCAACACCTCTCCTCAACGCACCCCACACGTACTCAACCGGATTTAAGTAAAGAAATTGTAAGAGTAATAAAAAACTGGAGAAAAATCTAAGTTGGACGTAGCCGTGGGATGAGTACTGGAGAAGTAACCAAAAATGCTTCTGAATGGAGATCACTTGGAAGAAAACGGATAGAAAAACCACGAGAGACGACTTGGAAGAAATTGGTGCAACAGAACTGGATGGGGCAGGATAAAGGAATCGTGATGGAGTGACTAAGACCCACAACGGTTTGTTGTACGTGATGGACTGCCCCATAACTGTCAGTGTTATGTTATGCAATCTTGATTTTGTGAATGTCATACAGATGATACCATCCCCCACAACCCTGTACCTATCAGTGATCGGCTGGCTTTCATGTCTCCATGTCACTGATACACAAAATCGTAGAGGGGATAGGCAAAATAATGTGAATATTGGTAGTAGCCTATCCCCGATGTTATTCAATCTGTATATTGAGCAAGCAGTAAAGGAAAAAAAAAGGAAAATTTGGAGTAGGAATTAAAATCCATGGAGAAGAAATAAAAACTATGAGGTTCGCCGATGACATTGTAATTCTGTAAGAGACAGCAAAGGACCTGGAATAGCACCTGAACGGAATGGACAGTGTCTTGATAGGAGGATATAAGATGAACATCAACAAAAGCAAAACGAGGATAATGGAATGTAGTCGAAATAAATCAGGTGATGCTGCGGGAATTAGATTAGGAAATGAGACACTTAAAGTAGAAAATGAGTTTTGCTATTTGGGGAGCAAAATAACTGATGATGGTCGAAGTTGAGAGGATATAAAATGTAGACTGGCAATGGCAAGGAAAGCGTTTCTGAAGAAGAGAAATTTGTTAAGATCGAGTATAGATTTAAGTGTCAGGAATTCGTTTCTGAAAGTATTTGTATGGAGTATGGCCATTTATGGAAGTGAAACATGGACGACAAATAGTTTAGACAAGAGGAGAATAGAAGCTTTCGAAATGTGGGGCTACAGAAGAATACTGAAGATTAGATGGGTAGATCACATACCTAACGAGGAGGTATTGAATAGAACTGGAGAGAAGAGAAATTTGTGGTGCATCTTGAGGGTAAAAATCGTAGAGGGAGACCAAGAGATGAATACACTAAAAAGATTCAGAAGGATGTAGGTTGCAGTAGGTAGTGGGAGATGAAGAAGCTTGCACAAGATAGAGTAGCATGGAGAGCTGCATCGAACCAGTCTCTGGACTGAAGACCACAACAACAACAGTGGTAGTAATGGGATGGTTGTGTTTGACGGTCAACAACGCAGGTAAGGCACGTGTCGCGCTGGACAGTGCGTGTTCAGTACGGACTGGGCATCAGTGCAGGTTGTTTACGAGGAGCGCACACTTCATATTTGCATATAGAGGCCAAGGTCGATGTGCAATGAAATACCTAACAGAGTTCCAAAGAGAGGGCAGATTGAGGGGAACCGATTACCCGATCAGTAACCAAGACAGTCAACTTATTGAATGTATCGAGAGCAACTGTTTCAATAGTCATGATAGCCTACACAAAACATGGAAAGACATAATCGTCTAAAAGTAATAGTGGGCGCAAATCAAAACTAAATGACAGAGATCGTCGTACACTGACACGAACTCTGCCAAAACAACACAAAACTACGGCGGATAAAGTGACTGCAGAGCTCAATAGCCATCTTCGAGACCCCTTACCTTCTTGTATTCTCCGTCGACAACTCCATAAAGCGAACATTCTTGGACGAATTGCTATATCAAAATCATTAATGGCAACAACTAACGCAGAGAAGCGTAGAACATGTCAGCAGCATAAATCCTGCACGGCTGATCAGTGGAGAGACGTCATACGGTTCGACGAGTCAACGTTTTCGTTATTTCCAACATTGGGACGGCTTTACGTCTGAAGAACCCCAAAAGAAGCCTACAGTCCTCATAGCTTGCTTCCAACGGCTAACCAACGAGGTGGAAGTGTGATGGGGTCGGTACCCATGTCAGGGTATTCTGCTGGTCCCATCATTACTCTAAAAGGCCGTGTCACAGCCAACGTTTACGTGAACATTTTAGGTGATCGCGCTAGGATGCCGCCGCTGCACGGCGAGTGGGGTCTGGCCTACAGCCACACTGAAAAGGCCAACGCCCTCGCCCACTCCTTCGAGAAGCAGTTTCAAGCGGCAGAACCCCAGGATGAAGAAAATGGAGAGGTAGTCCGTCGTCAACTGGCTGTCTTACTCAATGCTGAGGATGACCCAGAGGACGAACCCACACTTTTCGCCCCCGAGGACGTGGCAAAAGTAATTACGTCCCTCCCCACAAAAAGGCGCCAGGACACGACAGTGTCACCAATAGCTAGTTAAAAACCTCCCACCCCCGGCGATCACACACCTCGCGAACGTCTTCAACGAGATTACTCGTTGCCGCGAGTTCCCAGCTTGCTGGAAACACGCGGGAGTGGTCGCGATACACAAACCAGGGAATGACCCTCTATTCCCGCAGCACTACAGGACGATTAGCCTCTTGCCAACTCTCAGCAAGATCTATGAGCGCCTCCTGCTAAAACCCATTCAGGAACATATTACCAGAGAGCAACTTCTGCCGGATTTCCAATTCGGATTCCGGCAGAACCTCTCTGCCTCACAACAGATCATGAGAGTGGTTGAAGCAGCCACAGAGGGCTTCAACCACAGAGGCTACTGCGGGATAGTGTTACCAGAATTAGCCAAAACCTTCGACTCTGTATGTCATAGAGGGCTACTCTACAAGTTATACACGCAAGGGTTCCCCGGGAGCATCGCTAAGCAGTTCACAAGCTATCTCACGAATAGGACTTTCTCTGTCAAAGTAGAAACCGCCACCTCCACCAAAAGGTGTATTCGTGCTGGGGTTCCACAGGGATCGGTCCTGGGGCCAGTCTCTACACTGCGGACACACCAACGGCCCCCCTGGTGCGCACAGCGCAGTACGCAGACAACACAGCCTTCTACACACGACATGCGAACAAGGGCCTGGTCATCTGTAGGCTACAAAGGGTTTTATATGACACAGAAACTTGGGCCCCTCGCTGGCGCATTACCATCAATTCTGAAAAGATGTAGGCTATGCTGATCACCCGGAGGTTCGGATGGCGCGGACCTCCTCAACGCCCCCCCCCCCCCCCCTCCACCTTCACCTAAACGGAACCCAACTCCCCTGGCGCAGAACCGCCAAGTACCTTGGCGTAACCTTGGACTCTCGTCTTACGTGGAAACGTCACACAGACGAGGTCCACAGGAAGGTCTGTGACAGAATGTCCATCCTATACCCCATCCTCAACCCTTCCCTGCCCTGATACGGCCAGTAATGGAGTATGCATGCCCTGTCTGGGAATACGCGGCGAAGCAGCACCTGGACAAACTCCAGAGGCTACAGAACCGCTCCTTCAGGAGGTTACTGCACCTACTCCTCAGATTCCCTATTGGCGATCTGCATGCCACTGCTGAAATCCCACTCCTAAAAGAGCGCTTCCAAGATCTGGCAACGACCTTCTATGAAAGCTCTTCCAAGCCAGGAAACGTCCCCATCCAGTCCCTAGGTCGGTATGACATGTCCCGTGACAAGCACAAACGCCCAATGACGATCTTCGACGACTAAGTCGAAGAGAAAAATCCTTATATCGAATTCCTGATCCTCTTCCTTCCCCCATAATATCAATCATCTCGCCAACCCCAGGCAAGTATCAGACACATGCAGAACAATCATCACATCACATCACAGAAATAAACACACACACTCGTACAAAGTGGAGTAAAAGCCTCAAGGCTACAAACTCCCCCAAACACATCCCCAAAGAGGGGAAAGTATCAGATGAGAGTGAGAGTGATGTCCCGACAGACCGCTGCTGGACTCGCTGCGGTTAACTTCCTCGCTGTCGCTGTTGTACGTCGCAGACATGGCTGGACATGGCAAGGGAGGCGAAGCCAAGGGGAAGTCAAGATCTCGCCTTCTCGCCGTCCTACTGGAGCACCTGGCCGATGAAGTGAGAAGTGGAAAGAAGAGCGAGAAGAAGATGAAGACGCCATAGTGCTACAAATGCCAACAGCTTCGCCATGTGGCAAAGTCCTGCAACAATACGGTCGCATGCATGAAGTGTGCGAAGGCACATGATACACGCGACTTTAATAAGCCGCGAGGTCAAATGCTGCGGCGCACACGCTGCAAACTATCGTCGTTGCAGCTACATAAAGAATTGGAGCAAGCTGAAACGGAATAAGAAGACTTAGGCCGCTAAACCTGGAGAAGTGGCCCAACAAGACAAGGCGGCCGGCCCGCCCCCATATCCAATTAGGGGAAGCGGCCCGCGGCCCCGCGAAGAAGACGACTACGGTAGTTTCCGCGAATCGCTACAGAAAGCCACGGACGAAGCCGTTGCCGCCCTAAAGGCGGAATTGGAAGAGGAGCGCCGTCAGGTGTGGCAACTGACGGAGGCCTTGACTCTGGCTGTTCGCAGAGAAGAGGCGCCGACCACCATTAGGAAGGGGGTAGATGCAGAAACCCAGACGACCGCCTCTCTGGCCGACGCGGAAACGCAGGTTGCTGCAGGGGTTGTCGAGGAAATGGAGGAGGTGGTACAGCAGCCGGAAGAAGAGGACGACGAAGAGGCAGCACAAGTCGCTACTGTCACTGCTATGGTCCGAGAGGAGGCTGCCAAACATGGTAAACATGACCACCTGCCGCTGCCGGACAACCCGCAAGCGGCTAAGCTGGTGATGGACATTCTAGCGGAGTCGCTGCGAGATGATACATACCCGTACCTCTACCATCCATACCCTTTTAACCCTCCCGATGTTCCCAAACCCCCTCTTCCCCACCAACCATATGACTTTCGTTGGGCAGCTGCAAACCTGCACAACGTCGTATCTAAAAAAGACCTAGCTTTGATTAATTCCCACCCGGTCTTCACGCCCTGGGATTGGCAATGCATCATAGATGTGGTGCCAAGAGCCAGGACCAAGAAGAAACATGGCTAGATCTACTAGCACATACAAGTTATTTTATCCTGCCTTGTCGGGCAAGTCCAGTGTTTTCTTTATCCAGTTATAACTTTCAACCTACTATTTTGGAGTGAATGTCATAGGACAAAGAGACCTATTTTTTAGGCAACCTCTGGGAGGCTGTCATTCATAGTGAGCAAGGAGAGAGTGATATCCCGACACTTCGCCTGAAGCTGATGGAGACGCATTCCATCGAAAAAGTTGCGGCGGCGCTACTCGGCTGACAACCCGTGAAGACTTCGTATATAACACTCGAGTAGATGACGTGGAGAGAAATTTTAAGGAAAAGCTAGCAGCCTCAGACACCATAAATATAAGCGGTCTGGAGGAACAGGTGGAGGAGTTGATCGACCGAAAAGTTGCCAAGAGGATAAACCCAGACAACGTTCCGTCACGTTTAGCTGCAATACCTGATGATACTAAGAAAGGCATGGACGATTTGTGGAAAGAGTTCAAACTTATCCACAATAAGGTACAGAAAGAGGTGGCTTCACAGAATGTAGTGTTGACTAGTGAGGTAGTGACATTTACAATGGGGAGCAAATTCTGGACTCTCCAGACAATTTCACAAATTTAAACCAGATGGAGATGTACAGCCAACTCATTTCTTGAAACGATTTAATCAAGCCTTACCGAAAAATAGGGAAGACGCAAAAAAAAATAGAATTTTCTGTAGGTTACCTTCTAGGAGAGGCTTCACAATGGGGTACAGTAAATGTAGAGAATTTTTCGCCTTGGGCAGACTTTCAGAAAAAGTTTAAGGAGAAATATCGGTCAACAAGTGCCCAAGAGAAGTTAATATCTGATTTATGGGACCCAAAATATTACAACCATACATGAAGTACGATGAGAAGATATTTTGACCGGCAATTAACAAGAGCAAAATATTTAGATAAACCAATGGAGGAAGAGGTATTGGTAAAGATTTTGATAAGGCGATTACCCACTTACGCTAGGAAAGACATATTATTTAGCGGGTGGAAAACGGTAGAAGAGTTGTTATCTTTTGTCGACGCACTTGATGCAATAAATAAGGACCGAAATGAGAATGTGCATCAAAATAAGAATAAAAACTACAGAAGGAATAATAATAACATTAATAATAGTATATTTCAAAAGACATGAGACGAATTTGCTAGAGTACACCGGGGTAATCAGAGTAGGAGTATTGAAAATCATCAAAAGAGACATCCACCTTCGAATATAGGCCCAGTAAATACGCAGGAGTTTGTACCTGGTAATAATAGAGTACAAAATAGAAACGTCATACCTAGGTTTGGTAACCAG
Organism: Schistocerca cancellata; assembly: GCF_023864275.1. NCBI lineage: Eukaryota > Metazoa > Arthropoda > Insecta > Orthoptera > Acrididae > Schistocerca > Schistocerca cancellata. The sequence goes on along the minus strand of NC_064631.1, from coordinate 200,060,790 downwards.
CCGGTGATTACAAATAATGAGGAAAACGTCGGGCGATCTGGATCCAGAGATCGTGAGATCCAGGTCTGGATCCAGAGATCCAGAGATCCAGGTCGTGGGAGTACATTAGAAGGCCTACCTTATAATAAGTATGCTTGCTTTACATATAAAGTACCAACTAAAGAATGGTAACTAGAAGAACCCGGCGTAGCTACAGTTAATCCACAACCGATTATAGTTGGAAAGATAGAAGATTTCGAAGTCGACGTATTTATTGATTCTGGTAGTAAAGCTTCAATTATTTCTAGTAGATTGTTTAATACATTAAGAACTAAACATAACTTACGACTATTACCAGTGACCGGAGTAGGTATAACTGGAACTAAAAATAAGGTTGTAAAATACGAAATCCGAGTAAATCGTAACATCGGTTATATTACGTTACAGCAAACATTTCTGGTAGTAGAAAATATTAATAGAGAAGTGTTATTTGGCTTAGATTGGCCGTCAGAGTTTAACGTCATATTGAATTTTGAAGAGAGCTGTCTTTATTTTGGATTCAGTGATGATAAATATTGTATTAAGTTTCTAGCAGACAGTTATATTGACAAACAAACGACTGAACACCAGCGTTTACGATTAAACGCGACAGCGCAATTGTCACCAGAGATGGAAGACATAAGTCATGCACAAGAATCTAAGACCTAAGAACACCTCTGCAGACAAGTTCTCCAAATCTGGAATATATCAGTTAACCTGCAGTTCATGCCAATCGATCTACATAGGCCAAACATGCAGATTTTTCAAAACGAGGTACGGTACTCCGAACACCTAAGAGCCCTAAGAAGTGATAGTACACACTCAATTTTTGCAGACCATCTAATACAAGAAAACCACCACCCAAAAAAAATGGAGACTGATCTGAAGATCCTCAGAGAAAGCAACAGTCTCTACCAAAAACTCACAATAGAGTAGAACTACCACATACAAAAAGCAATAATACAGGGAAAGAGAGTCCTGAATGAAAATATAACACTGTGCAACAAAACACTGTTTGGAACACTCAATGAACTATACAAAAATGACTCCCCACAAAAAATACAAAAACACTTCTGTTTTCTAGGTTCTAAACCCACCTCTCTCTCTCTCTCTCTCTCTCTCTCTCTCTCTCTCTCTCTATCACACACACACATTCAAATTCAGCGCCATAACGAACACAAGACCAATGATGAACAAGTGAGCAACGACAATAACGTGACAGCTCTGAAACAGTGTGTATCTGAAGTGTCTGTACAGATCACATTTCGCCACATTTTGTGTACGTGCATGTGAGGTGAAGTAGTGAGCGGAAATTTGTGATAAACTGAGTGAAAGCAATGCAAAACAGCAACTGATTGAGACACCAACCAGGGACACGAAACAGGACGGAAAATGTAAGTACAGAAACGTACATAACCTCTGCCCTGGGAACAGCTCTACACAAATACGTAATAATTTTCTACATGGCTAGTTTGCAGATGACATGCTGTCAAAAAATCGACGAAAACGAGCACTTAAATCGATGTATAGTAATACAGTTCAGTCAGCGATGTAATCTTAAGGTGAGTGTCCAAACAAAACTAAGTAAATTGCAAATATTGTATTTCTTAGGCATACAGCAGTTAAATTATTACAAATGTGATATTGCACTTTTCATTAATAAAATGTGACCCACAAAAGATGACACATTGGTGTCGAAACATGTCTGGTAAAATATAAAAAATAAACTAATTGTGTTTGCATAAGGCTAATTTCCAAAACCACCCAGTTTTTTGGGTCCAAAGAGCTTACAACTTTCATGTTTGGGTCCCAAATACACCGTAATCCGTAAACACTAACAGTGGCAATAAATGAACAACGTGTGTTTTTTTATTGTCACAGTAAAAATGTTTACGTATTTTGTTAAATAATTCACATTATTTAGAAGTGGAAATAAAGTCGCGTGGCACTTAATTTGAAAGTCCATTATGGCTTTCACTAAGGGGGTACCAATATCGAACCACAGTCGTGTTTTGGCGCCCAGTGGGCTACACAAAACGAATTGGTTGGCTTCTCCTTATGCTGACGAAGCTTTGTAGGTACTTCAGATACTGAACAAGGCGTGTGGGTTCTATGAATATTGAAGAGACATCCCACCTGTATGTATCAACGCAAAGTACAAAGGTCAATTTGCTTTCAAATATTACTTTGCTCTCTTAAAGTATTATAGTGGCCAAGAAAGATATCAAAAACAACACCCGCCGCTGTAGTACAAGTTCATATGCCTAACAGAGTCACAAATGATGGAGAGATTGAACGAATGTATGATGAAATTAAATAAATTATTCAGATAGTTAAGGGAGACGAAAATTTATGTGTAGAATGGGACACGAGTTGAATAGTAGAAGAAGGATAAGACGGAAAAAGTAGTAGGAGAGCACGGACTGTGGCAAAGGACTTTAAGAGAAAGCTTCCTGGCAGAATTATGTGCAGAGCACAATTTCGTCAGTACCAATACTTGGTTAGCAATCACGAAAAATTGTTGTATACGTGGAAGACACATGGAGTAACCGAAAATACACTCCTGGAAATTGAAATAAGAACACCGTGAATTCATTGTCCCAGGAAGGGGAAACTTTATTGACACATTCCTGGGGTCAGATACATCACATGATCACACTGACAGAACCACAGGCACATAGACACAGGCAATAGAGCATGCACAATGTCGGCACTAGTACAGTGTATATCCACCTTTCGCAGCAATGCAGGCTGCTATTCTCCCATGGAGACGATCGTAGAGATGCTGGATGTAGTCCTGTGGAACGGCTTGCCATGCCATTTCCACCTGGCGCCTCAGCTGGACCAGCGTTCGTGCTGGACGTGCAGACCGCGTGAGACGACGCTTCATCCAGTCCCAAACATGCTCAATGGGGGACAGATCCGGAGATCTTGCTGACCAGGGTAGTTGACTTACACCTTCTAGAGCACGTTGGGTGGCACGGGATACATGCGGACGTGCATTGTCCTGTTGGAACAGCAAGTTCCCTTGCCGGTCTAGGAATGGTAGAACGATGGGTTCGATGACGGTTTGGATGTACCGTGCACTATTCAGTGTCCCCTCGACGATCACCAGTGGTGTACGGCCAGTGTAGGAGATCGCTCCCCACACCATGATGCCGGGTGTTGGCCCTGTGTGCCTCGGTCGTATGCAGTCCTGATTGTGGCGCTCACCTGCACGGCGCCACACACGCATACGACCATCATTGGCACCAAGGCAGAAGCGACTCTCATCGCTGAAGACGACACGCCTCCATTCGTCCCTCCATTCACGCCTGTCGCGACACCACTGGAGGCGGGCTGCACGATGTTGGGGCGTGAGCGGAAGACGGCCTAACGGTGTGCGGGACCGTAGCCCAGCTTCATGGAGACGGTTGCGAATGGTCCTCGCCGATACCCCAGGAGCAACAGTGTCTCTAATTTGCTGGGAAGTGGCGGTGCGGTCCCCTACGGCACTGCGTAGGATCCTACGGTCTTGGCGTGCATCCGTGCGTCGCTGCGGTCCGGTCCCAGGTCGACGGGCACGTGCACCTTCCGCCGACCACTGGCGACAACATCGATGTACTGTGGAGACCTCACGCCCCACGTGTTGAGCAATTCGGCGGTACGTCCACCCGGCCTCCCGCATGCCCACTACACGCCCTCGCTCAAAGTCCGTCAACTGCACATACGGTTCACGTCCACGCTGTCGCGGCATGCTACCAGTGTTAAAGACTGCGATGGAGCTCCGTATGCCTCGGCAAACTGGCTGACACTGACGGCGGCGGTGCACAAATGCTGCGCAGCTAGCGCCATTCGACGGCCAACACCGCGGTTCCTGGTGTGTCCGCTGTGCCGTGCGTGTGATCATTGCTTGTACAGCCCTCTCGCAGTGTCCGGAGCAAGTATGGTGGGTCTGACACACCGGTGTCAATGTGTTCTTTTTTCCATTTCCAGGAGTGTAGATTACATAATCAAAGGAAGAGATTTTCTGATCAGATTTAAAATTGCAGAACACTTCCAGGGACACATATGGACTCTGGTCATAATTTACTAATTACAAACTGTAGATTTAAGCTGAACAAACTACAGAAATGTAGGAAATTAAGGAAATGCAACCCTGATAAATTGAAAGAGCCAGGGGTTGTGTTGAGGGTTTGAAAGAGAGCATTAGGCAGCGATTTACTGCAACATGGGAAAGGAAGACAGTAGAAGACGAATGGGTAGCTTTGAGACATGAAATGGTGAGGGCAGTAAAGTATCATATAGACCAGGGCTTCACAATATACGTGCTCGCGGAGCAAGCTGTGAGCAGCAAGGCGCGAGCACGGAGCAGCGCGAGCACGCTACCCCCACTACCGGACCAGAGCGGAGAGTGGGGAGAGTCATGTGAGGCACACAACAGCTGCCGCCAGTCAATGTAAATCCGCGGCCACCTGCAGGGATATCACTCACGAATTATACTGCGACAAATTAAACAAATAAAGTAAAATGTACACTTGCCAGATAATTTTATTAGCTTAGTGTATGCCTCTACATTCGTATTAATTTGTGAACTGTTACACAATAAAAGGTGTCACTGAAGTGTGGGATTCTCGGTTATCTTGTACTTTTTGCCCTTTACAATTGCGTTTATGTTCGGAGTAATTGTTCCTGTGCATTGTAGGCGCAGCGTGCAGTTTAAATTTCGATCAGAAAATGCGTTTCTCAGGCGCGTCTTGTTACATTTCATTGCAGAGAACAGTTGTTCACAAACATACGTGGAACCGAACTTTGATATTATTGTAACCGCCAGTTTGTGCAAACGAGGAAATCTATGCTGAGGGAAGTGTCTGTAGAATTCCAAAATGTTTTTCTTGTTCTGAAATTTGTCTCCGTATTCTCTGTCACACTGCAGGTCAATAATTTCTAGTTGCAGCTCAGGACGAATCTCTTCAATATTCGCTGAATATGGAGAGGTGAACAGATCAAAATCACTGTCTAGTGCTGTCAGATCTTGAAAGCGCTGATCAAATTCTTCCTTAAGGGCAACTAAACTATGTGAATAACGTTCACAGTTTTTGTGAACATCTTGCATGGATGGTAATTTAGGAAAATGAGCTAGATTTCCTGTTTCCAGCTGACTCACCCAAAGTGTCAATTTCATTTTAAAAGCTCGTATTCGATCTATGAAATTAGTAATTAGCAGATCTTTACCTTGTAGTGAAATGTTCAAAGCATTCAGATGGCTAGTTAAATCTGCTAAGAACGCGAGATCACATTTCCATGAAGGCTCTTTCAGTTCAGGAACACACATGTTATTTATTTCCATAAACATATTTATCTCATCTAATAGGCAAAAAAATCGATTTAATAATTCGCCACGACTAAGCCAGTGGACCTCGCTGTAACAAGGCAGGCTACCATACTGGTTTTCTACATCCTCAAGAAAGCTTTTAAATTGTCTGTGTTGTAGCCCATGCTTCCTTATATAATTGGTTGTACGAACAACAACACTCATCACATTTTTTAGAGTGATACTCTTTGCACATAAGTTTTCCTGGTGGATCACACAGTGAACGCCGCTTATTTCATTCGGCACGGTCAGTTTTTGCATTTTCTCCTTCAACAGAGCAACGAAACCTGATTTTTTCCCTGTCATCGCTGGTGTACCGTCTGTAGACACTGAAACTAAAGAATTCCACGACAATCCTATATTTTCAACACTTTCTTCAACACTACTTAAAATATCACCTCCAGTTGCAGTGTTCTTCATGACTACTACATCGAGGAGCTCCTCCCTCACCTGAAGATCTCTATTAACACCTCTAATAAATATGGCAAGCTGTCTGTTCCAGTGATATCAACACTTCCGTCCAGAGCTAGAGAATACGCCATAAAATCTTTACAGATATTTGCAAGCTGGCTCTGGACGTCGTCTGCCATGTCCTGTATGCGACGCATAATGGTCATGTCAGATAATGGCACAATCCGAAACTGTTCAACTTGAGATGGGCACAAAAGTTCCGCTGCAGCTACCAAACATTCTTTTATTAAATCGCCATCAGTGAAGGGGCGCAGGGATTTTGCTAAAAGCAAAGCAATTTTGTAACTCACTCCAGATCTTCTTTGGATAGCTTCCTTTTAAGTTTAATAACTTCCTGTGCACGATCTGGTCCATCACATTTTCCACTTCCGTAGTCTTTCGCGTGGTACGACATATAATGTCGCTGCAAATTAAATTTCCTAAAAGAATTCAGCGTTTTGTGACATACCTAACATTTTGCAACTCCATCTTTTTCTGTAAACATACAATTCCTCCCAATGGGTGTTGAACTGCGAAAGCATGGTTGGGGTTACACAACGGCGACTTGACATGATTCTTAACTAGCGAAGTGACTGTTAGAGCTGATCGTAGTAGTTTAAACGTTACACAGTCGGTGCAAATTCAATAGGCATGCTGCGGCCCTATTCAAACGTGCGCGCGCATTTCCCCTGCCTCCCCTCCTACCCTACTCCGCGACCTTGCACCTGCTTGCACATGCCTGAGCAGACGCGAGTACTCGCGCTCAAAACCGGCCAGTTGTTAAGCCCTGACATAGACAAAAAGATGAGGCCTAGTAGGAATCCTTGGGTAACACACGAGATATTAAATTGAACTGGCAAAAGGAGCAAATGTAAAAACGCAGCAACTGAAGGAAGAAGAAGGGAATACAAACCTGAGATTGACAAAGAAATGACAGAAATGGTTAAATATGAATGGCTAGAGGACAAATGCAAAGCTGTAGAGTCATGTAAGAATAGGGGAAAAACTAATTCCGCCCTTAGGAAAATTAAAGAGATCTTTGAGGGAAAAATACCTGAACATTAAGAAGTGAATTGGTAAGTACTGAGCAAAGTAGGCGAGGCTGGAAGGTGGAAAGAGTATAGAGAAGGGCAATATAAGACAGACGAAGTTGAAGACGTAAGTACAGAAAGAGAAGAGGTAGAGGATGGAGATGGGATGGCTGAGATTCGTAATGCATTAATAAGAGAATAATTTGACACACTACTAAAAGACATAAGTACCCATCATTACACCGCATTCGAGCACCATTATTGAGATTCATAGGAGAGCGATATACGAGAAAACTATTCTATCTGGTATGCAAGAAGTTTGAGATTCCTGAAATATCAACATCAGACCTGAAGAAGGAAGAAACAGTTATAATTCCAAACAAAGGAGGTGCTCACACGTGTGAAAATTATCGAACCATTGTCATGCTGACACGATTTACTTGCAGAAGAATGGGAGGAGGTGCTAGAAGCCCAGCCCACACGAAAATTTTGTGTCTCGGGGAAACGTAGGAACACTAGAGGCAATACCGATCCTCTACTTACCTCAGAAGACAGGTCGAAGAAAGGCAAATGCACGAATATGCTATTTGTAGAGTGAGAGAAAGCTTTCTAACATGCCGATTGAAATACAGTATTTGACATTCTTAAGGAAGCGCAGATGAGCTACAGCAAGCGAAAAGTCATGTACAACTTGTATAGAAACCAGACTGCAGTTACAGGAGTCGAAGAACCTCACGGGGAATCAGTAGTTCTGAAAGGAGCAAGACAGGTCTTTTAGCCTCTCCAGGGTATTATTCATTGTAAAATGTATGGGAAAGATGAAGAAACTTGGAATGGAAATTAAAGTTTCGCCTGATCCCCTGACACAATATGGGTATCGTCTAAACCTGTTGCTGCTTTCAAGATAATTACTTGCGCTCAGCGGTGTACTTACACTGTACCATTCCCATACCACGCGTACAAGTCGGTCACTGTCAGTTCTCCAGAGGTGATGGCCTTTATGGAGTTCCCAGTCACTTTGACAACGTGAGGGAAGCTGCCCGCATCTCCCTGCGGCTGCCATGCTATGGTCAGGAAAGACGAAGGGCTTCCGTATCTGTATAGCACCGTCTGCTGGTCCAACCAGCCGCCTTTCTGCTCCAATTTCAAGCCCTGGAACATGACAATACATCATCATAATCATAATATACACTCCTGGAAATGGAAAAAAGAACACATTGACACCGGTATGTCAGACCCACCATACTTGCTCCGGACACTGCGAGAGGGCTGTACAAGCAATGATCACACGCACGGCACAGCGGACACACCAGGAACCGCGGTGTTGGCCGTCGAATGGCGCTAGCTGCGCAGCATTTGTGCACCGCCGCCGTCAGTGTCAGCCAGTTTGCCGTGGCATACGGAGCTCCATCGCAGTCTTTAACACTGGTAGCATGCCGCGACAGCGTGGACGTGAACCGTATGTGCAGTTGACGGACTTTGAGCGAGGGCGTATAGTGGGCATGCGGGAGGCCGGCTGGACGTACCGCCGAATTGCTCAACACGTGGGGCGTGAGGTCTTCACAGTACATCGATGTTGTCGCCAGTGGTCGGCGGAAGGTGCACGTGCCCGTCGACCTGGGACCGGACCGCAGCGACGCACGGATGCACGCCAAGACCGTAGGATCCTACGCAGTGCCTTAGGGGACCGCACCGCCACTTCCCAGCAAATTAGGGACACTGTTGCTCCTGGGGTATCGGCGAGGACCATTCGCAACCGTCTCCATGAAGCTGGGCTACGGTCCCGCACACCGTTAGGCCGTCTTCCGCTCACGCCCCAACATCATGCAGCCCGCCTCCAGTGGTGTCGTGACAGGCGTGAATGGAGGGACGAATGGAGGCGTGTCGTCTTCAGCGATGAGAGTCGCTTCTGCCTTGGTGCCAGTGATCGTCGTATGCGTGTTTGGCGCCGTGCAGGTGAGCGCCACAATCAGGACTGCATACGACCGAGGCACACAGGGCCAACACCCGGCATCATGGTGTGGGGAGCGATCTCCTACACTGGCCGTACACCACTGGTGATCGTCGAGGGGACACTGAATAGTGCACGGTACATCCAAACCGTCATCGAACCCATCGTTCTACCATTCCTAGACCGGCAAGGGAACTTGCTGTTCCAACAGGACAATGCACGTCCGCATGTATCCCGTGCCACCCAACGTGCTCTAGAAGGTGTAAGTCAACTACCCTGGCCAGCAAGATCTCCGGATCTGTCCCCCATTGAGCATGTTTGGGACTGGATGAAGCGTCGTCTCACGCGGTCTGCACGTCCACACGAACGCTGGTCCAACTGAGGCGCCAGGTGGAAATGGCATGGCAAGCCGTTCCACAGGACTACATCCAGCATCTCTACGATCGTCTCCATGGGAGAATAGCAGCCTGCATTGCTGCGAAAGGTGGATATACACTGTACTAGTGCCGACATTGTGCATGCTCTGTTGCCTGTGTCTATGTGCCTGTGGTTCTGTCAGTGTGATCATGTGATGTATCTGACCCCAGGAATGTGTCAATAAAGTTTCCCCTTCCTGGGACAATGAATTCACGGTGTTCTTATTTCAATTTCCAGGAGTGTAGAAGTAACTAAGACCAAAATCACTGTCCGCGTGGAGGAGGAGGCTACAGCTGAAAGCTGGGACTGGTTATACACATCTGAGATGGATACATTCCAAGTAACATTACCAAATAGAAACCGATTAAACAAATTCGTTAAACCTGGTCAAAAGCGTCAGTCCCCGTGCTATGTATAGGAATTCACATCGCTCAGTATCCAAGTAATGATGCCTTAGGGCATAAGGGCGTAGGAATAACAGTATATGTCTACTGAAATGGCGATCTTTTTCACTGACATGTACGCATTGATCTGTACATACAATCATTCGTTCATTTTCCAGACATTTGTCTAGGAATATTTAAGTGATTAACATTGCATGATTGCTGGTTAAAGTAAGCAAGGGATATACCACTGTATATGTGAAATTCTGGTACATTAATAACCTGTATAACCGCGAGAATGCACTGTGTTATACAGGTGCCGGATGTCAGTTTATGGGATAGAGTTCCATGCCTGTTGCAGTTTGTTGGTCATTATAGGAACGGTTAACGCTGCTTGTACAGTACGCTGGAGTTTTCGTTCGATGAAGTCCCATAGCTGTTCGATTGGAGACAGGTCTGGTGATCTAACAAACCAAGGCAACATGTTCACACTCTGTAGAGCGTGTTGGATTACAACAGCGGTATATGGCCGAGCGTTATCCTGTTGCATAACATACCCAGAAATGCTATTCCTGAATGGCAGCACAACTGGTTGAATCACCAGGCTGACGTACAGATACGCATTCAGGGTGCGTGGGATGACCACGAGAGTGGTCCTGCTGTCATACGAAATCGCACCTGAGACCGTAACTCTAACTGTAGGTCCAGTGTGTCTAGCACGCGGACAGGTTGGTTGAAAGCCCTCAACTGGCCTCCCTCCACCCAACAAAAGACCATTACGGACACCGAAGCAGAACCAGCTTTGGTCAGAGAACACAACAGATCTCCATCCTGCCCTCCAATCTCACGGTTGGCACTACCGAAGCAGCAAATGGCGGTGGTTTGCGGTCAGTGGAATGCACGCTACAGGGCGTCTGGCTCGGAGCTATCCTTGAAGTAACCGATTTGTAACCGTTCGTTGTGTCACTGTGGTGGCGACTGCTGTTCAAATTCTGCTGCAGATGCAGTTCGATGCGCCAGAGGCATACGCCGAACACGAAGGTTTCGCTATCGGTGGTGGCACGTAGTCATCCGGAGCCCGGTCTTTATGCGATCGTACACTCTCGTGGACAGCATCCGTGTTCTAGAACAGGGCTTCCCAATAAAATTTTCTCGAGGAGCCCCTCATCGAACATGTTGGTACGTTGTCATATCACAGTACCTAAAAAAGCCAAATTAAGGGTCTTTTTATACGTTTTCAATTTTTGGTACTTAGAAAAACATTGACATATTCATTATCGAAAAAAATATTGAGCTTAAATTTTTTTCAATTTAGCCATCATTGTTATTGTTCAGCAGCCGAAACAAAAAAATCTGTTATCATACGAAATATATTTAATATGAAACTTCCAGGCAGATTAAAACTGTGTGCCCGACCGAGACTCGAACTCGGGACCTTTGCCTTTCGCGGGCAAGTGCTCTACCATCTGAGCTACCGAAGCACGACTCACGCCCTGTCTCCTAGCTTTACTTCTGCCAGTATCTCGTCTCCCACCTTCCAAACTTTACAGAAGCTCTCATGCGAACCTTGCAGAACTAGCACTCCTGAAAGAAAGGATACTTCGGAGACATGGCTTAGCCACAGCGTGGGGGATGTTTCCAGAATGAGATTTCACTCTGCAGCGGAGTGTGCGCTGATATGAAACTTCCTGGCTGACTAAAACCGTGCGCCCGACCGAGACTCGAACTCGGGACCCCCGCCCCCCGCGGGCAAGCGCTCCACCATCCGAGCCACCGAAGGTAGGAGACGAGATACTGGCAGAAGTAAAGCTGTGAGACCGGGCGTGAGTCGCGCTTCGGCAGCCCAGACGGCAGAGCACCCGCCCGCGAAAGGCAAAGGTCCCGAGCTCGAGCCCCGGCCTGGCACACAGCTGTAATCCGCCAGGAAGTTTCATTTGTGTTCAATTGCCCGCGAAAGGCAAAGGTCCCGAGTTCGAGTCTCGGTCGGGCACACAGTTTTAATCTGCCTGGAAGTTTCATATCAGGGCACACTCCGCTGCAGAGTGAAAATCTCATTCTGGATATATTTAATATATTCTTTATTCTAATAGCATCTTGCGGACCCCTCTGGCATAGCTCGCGAACCCCTGGGGGTCCGCGGACCACCTGTTGGGAACCACTGCTCTAGACCATCCAGCTTCTCGTAGCCCTATTATACGACCTCGTTCAAACTCAGTGAGATGTTGATCATGGCGTCTTTGTCGCTTCAAAAGTATTCTTGACTAACATCAACTCATCACACCCAATCTCAAAGGTAACTAAAGCTCATGACCTTTACAGCGTGTATACAAATCTTTAACATATTGCAGCGTGTCAGCAACTGTGAAATGTACAGCAAATAAACAATGTTTTCAGCCTTCAGTTGCAAATTACCTTGCAACTGAAGGCTGAAAACATTGTTTATTTGCTTTACAGCGTGTATTTAAAGCAAACCTGATTTTCATCTTCATAGTGGCGCTATTTGTGCCGCTCTGATGCATCTAGAGCGAAAATTGGATAGACGTCCCATATCAGATCTTGGGACACGCCTACCAACTTTCGTTTCTGTCCCACAACCCCTCCCTGGGTTGCGATTTTTTTCCGACAGTGTATGTCCTGTGACAGACTGTACAATTTGATTCCGATGTTTACGGTTGTAAATAATGTGTACGTTGTAATTACAACGTTGTGGCTGCCTCTTCCCACTGCCTACACTACTGGTCATTAAAATTGCTATACCAAGAAGAAATGCAGATGATAAACGGGTATTCATTGAACAAATATATTATACTAGAACTGACATGTGATTACATTTTGAAGCAATTTGGGTGCAAAGATCCTGAGAAATCAGTACCCAGAACAAACACCTCTGTCCGTAATTACGGCCTTGATACGCCTGGCCATTGAGTCAAACAGAGCTTGGATGGCGTGTACAGGTACAGCTGAAACGTCCCCTTTGAACAATTTTACATGTGAAACGTCCACTTAGAACAATTATACAAGCCTGTGCTTAACCTGACACACAATATTATTTAGCGCAACGCAATCTGACTTTCAATAACCCCTACAAAACAATGGCCCTGACTAACTTTAACCTATACCTTTTACAAATCACTTACCTCACAAAAATCTTCGCTACTCAAGCTACTGCAAAACAGCGAGCGCCACTACTGCCAGCTAAATAAAAGATTCAAACTACTGAAGGTACTAACTACTGATAGGGATAGTTAGCAAATGAAAGATATTAATAGAGAACAAACAATGTATTTACCTTAATATTCATAATTGACATTCAGTCTTACAGATTATCAAAACTCCGCCATCTCTCTCCCCACATCCACCACTGCTGGCGGCTCACCTCCAACTGCCCAACGCTATCTGCTGTTCACATCCAGCTATAGCAGTTCATGACAACAATGGCAGGCAACAATGCAAACTAGCCACATACTGCACACAGCATAGCCAGTGATTTTCATATAGAGTGCTATGTAACGTTGCCAATAAAAAACATAAACAGCAAACTTACATAAAGAAAACATAAACAGCCTACTTACATAGCCCCCATGCTCCCCACAAAAAATTTTACAAAATGTTTTTGGCCAGTGGCCAATACAGATTTGAAAAAATTTTTTCATAATTACAATAACAAAGATATCAAATGCACACACTTATTGACACAATGTTGGTCAACAGCTAAAATTTTTTTCACAGTCAATAAAGACAGTCCAGATTGTTCATCATAATAGTAATTACAGTTTTTGTTTTTCACAAAGTCTCATTAGTAAAAGAAATTGCACATAGAAGTAGTGGATTTCCATGCAGTCTTGAAGAAGTAGTGTTGTCCTTCCAACGGAAAGACAGTGCTGACTCTTGAAATGCTGACAGGTAATGGGCCACAATGGAGCAAACCCACAGCAGAGTCATTCGAAGTTCTGACGAATATTGGTAGGTAGGTCATCACTGAGCAGACCCACTGCAGTCCTGGTAGAGAGTATTGGGGGGCCACCAGAGGTGCAGACCCACTGCAGTCCTGGTAGAAATTGTGGACAGGCCCACTGTACTCCTGGTAGAGATTGTGGTATCGGTGGGCCACCCGAGGTGCAGACCCACTGTAGTCCTTGTAGAGATGGCCAGCAGCCATCTGTTGCGACTGTGCAGGTGCACAATCACCATTGAAGAGTCTTGCGGATAATAGAGCAAGTCCATAACCACCACTTGTGCACTCACAAAGTTTTTGGGAATTGTCCTTAGAACCAGCAATGCTGTTATCCAGTCCCTTGCTGAATTAGTAACACACGTGCAAACACTAACAGTCCCTACTTCTCACATATTGTCCATATACTATAACCAACAGAATGTGTGCAGTGAAATGAATGCGTACAAGTTGCTGAATTTGATTAACTGGCGTCAATTACAGTTATATAACATAAGAATACAATAACAAAGGTACAAAAAACATCATTAAAAACATAACAATACAGATAATATTTGTAGTAATAGGGCTTTACAAAAGAATAGAAATAAACATATACATCAGTGTTACAGGAATGATGACATGAGTACATACATAAAAGATCAGAATCACTTTTAAAAATTCAACTTCACACATGAGCATTAAAACAGAATAAATAAAGTCTAAGCATCTTTACAAAGAAAATAACAGAGTATTAGAAAAATTCTACAACATAGCTCTCAACAGCTAAACACATAAAGACAGGAAAAACACAAATACACAAGGGTACACAAACACATAGTGGGATAACACCAAAAGGAAAGGACAACACACAATTACATATTTGGAAACAGCAGCAAAGAGGAAAGGACAGGGTTTGTTTTACTGCAGTATTTTGCTTGGAGATCTCCCTTCATTCCATAGATCGTTCGTCTTATTTCAACCTTTGCTTCCACCAAAAAAATCCTATCCAAGCATGCTTTCTGTATTTATATGTTCACATATTTCTTACCTCATTATTTATTTCCAAGATAATCCTACCTATACCTCCTTCCTGTATTCGATTCATATTTCTTTCAAAATAATTATCTCTGATTGTACAATACTCATTGGGGCCCAAATCTTTCTTCACAATGCATTCTTTACCTATTCTCCATAGTCAGTTTCTTATATAGTCTACCCCCTCTTAAGCTAACTTAAATCTACTGAGCTCAGATATATATACCAAGGGACAAGGCAATGCAGCAAAAAAAAAATAATTAACACAAACATCAATGACAAAATATAGAAATGGCAAAGCAAGCAGCATAAATTAGCAAAGCAAGTGCAATATTACAACTAATATAAGGCACTGTGCAGGAAACAAGAAAAACTAGCTTAGAAGAGTAACACAAAGTCAAATTCAGTAACACTATGCCTGGCAAACAGCAGCAACCTATACCTAAACGTGACATAGCTCAAGCAGAAAAAATATTACAGGAAAAACAACAATGCAGACAAGGGAAATGCATATTCACATCTTAATGTCTATGTAATTAAAGTGGTGCACCATAACAACTGATTGTAAAAAAATATTACCATGTACTAGAAAAGAAAATTATGTGTTACTGTTGCTAGTTTCTTCTTATTGTTCTTTCCTTTCCAAGTGCTCCTTTCTTAAAGAATGTGGATTACAAAATTATCATTTAATAGATCTGTTGACAGAAAGAGTTCACATTAGCAAATGCATCTCATTTTATAAAAGCAATGCTGCAACACAGCTGGAAACCAGATATCAAATGAAATAAGCAATTACGCAAACCAAAGCATAAAAATATCATTCAGTAGTCATGTGACATTTCATTTCATAAGTTAATGGCTCTCAACTCTCGTAGAAAGACACTTGTCATAATCAGGTGAGCAGATGTAAAAATATTTCTTGTCATTTTGTTAGGCATTTCAGTAAATATCATAAATTTTTAAGTAACGAGGGTGTCGCATTAGCGATGAAAGGCACATCCTAATGGCTTATTCTCCAGGTGTTTGACACAGCTGTGTGCCCACAACGCATTACAAAAATCATATGTTTTCAAGTAACGTGTCGCATTAGCGATGCCCTCTACAAAGGTATGTCAACAGCGAGTTTAATGGCCTCTCTTTGTCCTTCTCTTCCACCTGTGCCTCTGGCACACCCTAATGGCTTTCTTTTCTACCTGAGCGTCTGAAAAGGCTTGTTCTCCAGGTGTCTGACACACCTGGGTGCCCACGTCACATTATGTGCAGGTGGTCACTTAACTTTCTTACGGAAATATTTACGACAGTAGTTTCCGCTACAGTGACAGTCTCATATAAAAACATTTCACAGGTCAAGAATTTTATTGACATAAACATACCTCAACAGCATAATACACATCGTCGTCGTAAAAATAACATCATAACACCTCAGTCAAATGTCAAAAACGTCGTAGCTTCTTCCAATGATTTCAAAACCTAAAGAAAATTCTCTGCTCATTTCGGTAGTGTCATCTACCTCAAACGTACTTTAAAAATTATGATCTCATACCAAAATACATCATTCAAAGCTCTCATAGTATCACAATGGTACCAAAAAAATATGAACAGTGCAAAAGGTACAGACAAAGTACCATTTCTTAAGTGTGAAGTAATCCAACTCTGTAATTGCGTAAACATGTGTCACTGACGTAGTAAAAGGATGTTTGTTTCTCTGTTAAATGATCAGATAGGTGTGTAATTTATGTGTTAGAGAAATATGGTACCGATGTGTAAAGTTGTATAAGCAAATACCATATTAGCTAGGGCTCCTTGTGCTTGCCAAACACATGGTACACAAAGTAGGCGTGTACGCCCCTGAGGTTTGTTGTAATTATACCCTCAGGTGTTACAGATTACAGCAATGGAATGAAATGTATCACGGAAAACTTTCTTTGTAATTCAAAAATCTTTAAAAATAAATGTTTTAAGTACAAAATTAATCACTCAAGTACGTGTCCTGTAGCGCTAAATGTGCGTTTTGCTCTAAGATAATCTCTGGGAAGTGTCGTAGTTATCGTCCTCCAAAAGCTAAGTTCAGCAGAAGCCAATGTACTTACCTCATGATAAACAAAAGTGAAATGCTTTGCGTATAGATAACTTAGTTATTACGCTTATTGCCGTGATGAGGAAAGTACTGTGCTGTAACGTATTGTTGTCCTACGGAAAAGGCTGTCTCCTTGTAGCAATAGCACAAAAGTTACTACTAAAACATGTCTCACTTTATAGAAGAATTCAGAAAAAACTGTGCAGATATAAAACAGATACACCGCAAAAGCAACATTGTAAATTGTCACTCATTAGTAACATCGTGATATAATCGTGTAGCTGTCAAAGAAACCAAATACTAAGTCATCTTGAATCTCACAGAAAGTACTTCAAATCCTGAATCCACTCTCAAGCAAACCAAAATGTTGCATGAAAATTTCATTAGCAGTGCTGGTAAATGTTCTAATCGTGCAACTAACAAGCAAGAATGTACACACACAATTACACTGTGTCGTCTGTTCGCAATAACAATGCATTCGTAATTTCTGTTTAAATAATTTCTCTTGGTTCTTGACTGGATGGTTAGTTAGCTTTAAAACATAGTTGCATGTTAACAGTTTCTCAGTGTGACAAATTGTACAAGTAGCGTGAAGTGAAAATTGCAAAGACTAAGTTAAAAAGCAGATTATCTGTCAATAAATGGTTTTACATGAGAAATGTGGTGTAAACCTTTACTCTTCCTAGTACGCAGAGTTTCAACTTCAACGCAATTATCATGTGGTATACGTCGGATTCTGTAAGGTCCATTGTAAACTAGAAAGAATTTGTGACTCAAGTGTTTCTTCTTATGTGACAATGAATGAGCTTTAATGAGAACTTTCTGACCAATACATAATTTCTTTGCATTTGCTTTACCGTGTAGTTTTCTCCTTTTGTCTGCTGCAGATTTTATATTTTTAAGAGCCAAATCAATTATGTCTTTGTGTCGAAGTTTACGTGTATTCGGGAAAGGTACAAGCTCTCTGATTCTGTTCGGAGGTTCTACATTCTTCAGTACAAGAGTAGGTGGTAAAGCAGTGGAATCATGAGGCATTTCATTCAGCACATTTTGAAATAAGTGTAAATATCTGTCCCAATGCTGATGCTTTCTGTGACAATAAAGTCTGCAAAGCTTATTGATTTCTTTCATAATCCGTTCCGACGGGTTACAGTGTGGTGAATACAATGAAATAAAAACAGGTTTGATTTTATGATTCCGAAGCATGCGTGACCAAACAGCAGATCTGAATTGCGGTCCGTTATCTGAAATGACTTTACTAACGTGTCCCACTTCACGTAAGAAATTTTTAACAAAGGCGTTGGATACAGACCGTCCAGTGGCTTTACGTAACGGAGTGAAAGAAACAAATTTTGAAGTAAGTTCAACAGCGACTAGAACGTACGAAAATCCATTCGATGTTGTGACAAGGGGTCCCAAGAGATCAACAGCAGCAAATTCTTTTAATTTGGAAGGAATAATAGGAAACAACGGAGCACGATGTGAGATAGTAGATGGTTTCGCCTTTTGACAAAGTTTACAAATAGACAAGACTCTTCGAATTCGCTTTTCCATATTGTTAAAATAACAAGTCGTTCGAAGAATATGATAACATTTTCGTGGACCAAAATGTGCGTAGCTGAAATGAATGTACCAAATGAGCTTATTAACAAAATCGTCTGGAATGCAAAGTACCCATAGCTTGTCATCAACAGTGCAGCGTTTGAAGAGTATGTTGTTTCTAACCAGGTAATAATGCCGAATCTGAGTGTGTGTCTTTTCATGCCATTTACTTTTGATATCTTTCCAAATCGGATCTTTATCTTGTTCATGAGCAATGTCCTTTAAAGATGTGGTGATGAAGTTTTCAAAGGCGACTTTCTGAATGTAAAGAATACTGAAATTTTTCTCGAGGTTGCCTTCTGTGTTACTTTTCTCAAGCCCAGCCGGTGCGCGTGACAGCGCGTCCGCAACAATGTTCTCCTTGCCGGGAATGTAGACTATTGTGAAGCGGAATTCTTGCAGAAACAATGCCCAACGTTTTAACCTATCATGATTTAATTTTGAAGACATAAGAAACTGTAATGCACGATGATCACTGTATACTTTTACGTGCTTACCAGAAAGAAAGAAACGAAATTTGTTAAATGCCCAAACGATAGCTAAAGCTTCTAATTCAGTAACGGAATAATTTTTTTCAGATTTTGTTAGCACTCGGCTAGCAAAAGCAATGGTTTTCTGTATGGTAGTGTCATTTTCTATGGCTTCTTGAAATAAATGGGCACCAAGACCAACTTTGGAAGAATCCGTGCTAAGGCAGAAATCTTGTGACAGATCTGGATGAGCTAGTATTGGCGCGTGAAGTAACGCTTCTTTCAAAGAATTGAATTCCAACTGTGCTTGTTCGTCCCAGTTCCAAATAGTATTTTTTCCAGTGAGAGAACAAAGTTTTGGTGTAACTAGAATTTGCATATTCAGAAAACGACGGTAAAAATTTACGAGACCTAGAAAACTGCGGACTTGTTTTTTTGTGGATGGAACTGGAATGGCTCTAATTGCTTCTAACTTTTCAGGATCCGGCTGAATGCCTTCAGAAGAAATAATATGTCCCAAAAACTTCACCTTTGTCCTACCGAATTCAGACTTTTCCAAGTTAACTGTAATTCCAGATTCTGCAAAAATACGTAACAAACTGTTGAGGATGCGGTTATGTTGTTCCCATGAAGCTTCTGCTATTAGAATATCGTCCACATATAAAGTGATGTGACGTTTTAAGAACTCAGGTAATATGGAATTTAACCCACGAATGAATGCTGCTGAAGAAATGTTCAAACCAAAAGGAAGTTTCCGAAACTGATAACAAACGCCGAAACAAAGGAAAGCTGTGTATTTTCTGCATTCTGGATGAAGTTCGATCTGATAAAAGCTGGATCTGAGATCAATGGAAGACAACACTTTTACACCATTAACATTTTGAAGAAGTTCTTCCATCGTCTGCGGCCTGTCTGTTTCAGGAATAATGATAGTATTGATTTGTCTCGAATCTAAGACAAGTCTGATCGATCCATTTTTCTTCTCAACAACATGTAACGGATTGTTGTATGAGCTTACTGCAGGCTCAATAATGCCCTCGTCAAGCATAGATTGTATTTCTGTTCTAACACGGTCCCTATAATGTGCTGGAATTACGTATGGTCTAACACAAAATTTAGTATGCTCACGAACACGAAATTGGTATTGAAACCCCTTGATTGTTCCTGTTTTGTGAGTAAAAACTGTGGAATGTGCTTGTAAAATCTCAAAAAGGTCCTGCCTATCAGTGTCATTACAATTCTCAATTGTCTGAATTTTATTCTGAATTAACTCATTAATTTCAAATATGCCGTCGATGTCATCCCTGTCAGTACTTGCAGAGTGATTGTTAGTGTCTAGTTCCGTAGAAAATTCCGAACTGTTATCTAACAGAAGGTAAAGCCGATTAATTTCCTCATCATGGTTTGAGAGCCAGTCTTCAAATTTCAAAGCTATTGACATACCTTCTTTCTCTAAACTTATTTCAGCATCGTGAAAGCTTAAAATTGCTTTGTATTCATTCAAAAAGTCTACTCCCAGTATAATTTCCGTCGACAATAATGGAACAATAAGAAAGTTCATAGAGAAGCTGTGGCTTTGGCAAAAGAATTCTAAATTGGTTTGTTGGCGTACATCTACACTTTTTCCAAAGATTGCACCTTGTAATTTAATCTTACGTAACGGAAGTGTGGGGCAATCGTTCGATTTGTTGCATTTGCTAAAAGCTGTTTCACTAATTACTGAAATGGGACTGCCAGAGTCAAGTACTGCCGAAAATTTTACGTCATTTACAGTAATGTGGATCACAGGATATGCAATGTTGTTATGTTTTACGTCGTGTTCCTGGAGTAAGATGTCTCTAATGTCTTCCATTTTTACGTAATTACTAGCTACGGCAGCAGCGTCATCAGTTTCATAAGTACATATTGTGGCTGCCAGCGGTGTGAGTCATCGCCTATTGTCTCTTTGTTGGCGCGCGTCGTTATTGGGATTTGGAGACCTAACTTCCACAAATTCGCCTTGCCCAGAGGGCCCAGCTCTGTTTAAAACTCGCCAGTTCTGATGCAATTCAGGTCTGTCGTTACGATCATATCGTCTGTCGTCATGTCGGTAGGTTCGATAGTTTCTTTCTTGTCGGTCATGTGGTGGAGAATTTCTGCCTGAGTCGTAACTGCGTGCTGGACCGTTGCGTCTAAAGTTATTCTGTCTCCCTTGATAATAGTTATTTTGGTTCCCATATTGTCTGTTTCTCTGATTGTCTCTGTGATAGTCATTACCGCGGAAAGGTGATCTTTCCCTGTAACTATTACTCTGCCAGTGGTTATCATATGGGTGGTGTCTGTTTTGGTCACGATTTACGTTGTAAGAATAGGTTTGTCGTGGCCATTTATTGTTTCTGTCGTCACGGAATTGAGACGGATGTGACCTGTAGTGATTGTTTTCCTGTTTTCGCATCCCGCGACTGTCTGTGTCAATTTCCAGTTCTTGTAACAATCCCTGAAAAGCTTCAATGTCGTCTTTGCAACGTCCTGCCAAAATAATATGTCGTAAATGTTCAGGCAGTTTGATTAAGCAAATGCGGATGAGTTCTGAGGGGCTGTATGGGTTTGATAGGTACTGATTCTTGTGCAACATGTCTTCAAAATATTTGACAAGACTGGAAAATTCAGATTGTTCAAAGTGTTTCATCATCATGATGCTATGTTTTACGCGATCTTGTGTAGCTTGTGACCAATATGCTGAGAGGAACGCATGGTAAAATTCTCCTTCACTGTGACAATCGTGAATGACCGATCGCATTCTTACAGCTGGTTCATTCTCTAAGTAGCCACACATAAATTCTAACCTGTGCTCCAATGACCAGTTGGGAGGGAAACAATGAGAGAATTGATGGAGCCATGCTTGTGGATGAATGTCGTTACCAGAATTCTTAAATGTTTTGAATTTACGTGTAGTAATGAACAGCTTATAGTCAAAATCATCGTGTCGGCGAGTAGCATGTCGGTCATTGTCACGTCGTTTCGGCGGTTCCATCTCAAAATTCGGTGCACCTTGCCAATTCCTTTCATAATTACCGAAATGCCCTGTGTTATTATTTTGTGGCTTTTCCGTATTTCTAAGTTCCTCTTCCCGTGTTGGAGCGCGAGTATCCTCTGAAATATGTAATTCTTGTATTACCTGTGTCAACTGATCTTGTACTTCCCGGATTTCTCTTTTGTACTGTGTATTGATTTGATTTTGATTTTGTTTGAATTTTCTAATTTGTTCATACTCTTCTGTGTCAGTGAAGGCTATGGGTCTTGTGTCATTCAGATCATCATCTACCTTTGTAGATAAGTTAGTGACCTGATCCGAAAGTTCGGCTACTTTCTCTGATAATGAACTAATTTCCCCCATGTGTCTTTCTACTGTGTCCTTTAAGTTTTCCTGAGTTTTTGCAAGTTGCGTAACCGAATCGGTAGATGCAACTGAGTCCATTTTAGCTTGCAAGGTCTCATGATTTTCATGAACAATAGTTTGCAGCTCTTTTATGGCTGCTTCGTGATTCTGTAATGCATTTTCATGCCGCGAAAAAATAGGCTGAAAATGCTCACAAATTTGTGTTTTTACGTCATTACAGACTTTTTGGCATTTCGATTCAATGTTATGTAACTCAGTAGTTAGATCTTCACGTGTTTGTTCAAGTGTGGTGTCTAACTTCCGAAGATTTTGTTCCATTGTGTCTAACTTTTGAAGATTTTGTTCCACTGTGTCTAACTTTTTAAGATTTTGTTCCACTGTGTCTAACTTTTTAAGATTTTGTTCCATTGTGTCTAACTTTTGAAGATTTTGTCCCATCTGTCTCTGATTTTGTTCCATTTGTTGCATTAGTTGTAATAACAATGCATTAGTGTCTGGAATCTGTTCCTCTGCTCTTTTCGGCAGTGCATTTGCGCCGGCAACATTCACATTTTGACAAGCTGAAAATGTGTCTTGACTTATTTGAGAAAACGGTGAGGACGCAAAACCTGAATCTACAGTATTTGCAATATTGTGTCCTATCATTTCGGATTCCTGAGGCGAGCTGTTGCCGACCGACCGATCGATAATGCTTCCCTGTTCACTACCTGTTTGACTGTCTACGCCATTGTTTGACGTCCGCTCCATTTCCCTATGCACAGTTACCAAATTACTACTTTGAACATTAGTTAACTCATTACACAGTGGCGCTAACACATTGCTTTCGTCTTCACTGTCGTTTCTCAGTTTACTTTCGAGCCGAGTGTTACGTTTTTCACACGCCATTATTGTGACAATATTTCACACGATAACACAGAAAAACACAATTTGAAGAGCAAAAATAGGAGAACACATTAACATAGCACTGAAAATAATATCTAGTTAATTGCAGCTGCGAAATACTTGGTGCAAATCTACATGCATGCCACAACTGTTTTACAGTACAACAATGAAAGGCTGCAACTACAAAGGAGATTCCCTCTACAATTACGCACTAGCAATAAACAAAATCTACACTAATTACACAAACTACAAGAAAAAAATCAGAAGATTCCAGTGAGGTATCCTAGGCTAAGGGTCGACATATGAAACGTCCCCTTTGAACAATTTTACATGTGAAACGTCCACTTAGAACAATTATACAAGCCTGTGCTTAACCTGACACACAATATTATTTAGCGCAACGCAATCTGACTTTCAATAACCCCTACAAAACAATGGCCCTGACTAACTTTAACCTATACCTTTTACAAATCACTTACCTCACAAAAATCTTCGCTACTCAAGCTACTGCAAAACAGCGAGCGCCACTACTGCCAGCTAAATAAAAGATTCAAACTACTGAAGGTACTAACTACTGATAGGGATAGTTAGCAAATGAAAGATATTAATAGAGAACAAACAATGTATTTACCTTAATATTCATAATTGACATTCAGTCTTACAGATTATCAAAACTCCGCCATCTCTCTCCCCACATCCACCACTGCTGGCGGCTCACCTCCAACTGCCCAACGCTATCTGCTGTTCACATCCAGCTATAGCAGTTCATGACAACAATGGCAGGCAACAATGCAAACTAGCCACATACTGCACACAGCATAGCCAGTGATTTTCATATAGAGTGCTATGTAACGTTGCCAATAAAAAACATAAACAGCAAACTTACATAAAGAAAACATAAACAGCCTACTTACACAGCTACACATGCAGCTTCAACACGATACCACAGTTCGTCAAGAGTAGTGACTGGCGTATTGTGACGAGCCAGTTGCTCGGCCACCATTGACCAGACGTTTTAAATTGGTGAGAGATCGGGAGAATTTGCTGGCCAGGGCAGCAGTCGAACATTTTCTGTATCCAGAAAGGCCCGTACAGGACCTGCAACACGCGGTCGCGCATTATCCTGCTGAAATGTAGGGTTTCGCAGGGATCGAATGAAGCCACGGGTCGTAACACATCTTAAATGTAACGTCCACTGTTCAAAGTGCCGACAATGCGAACAAGAGGTGACCGAGACGTGTAACCAATGGCAACCCATACCATCACGCCGGGTGATACGCCACTATGGTGATGACGAATACACGCTTCCAATGTGCGTTCACCGCGATGTCGCCAAACACGGATGCGACCATTATGATGCTGTAAACAGAACCTGGATTCATCCGAAAAAAATGACGTTTTGCCATTCGTGCACCCAGGTTCGTCGTTGAGTACACCATCGCAGGCGCTCCTGTCTGTGATGCAGCGTCACGGGTAACCTCAGCCATGGACTCCGAGCTGATAGTCCATGCTGCTGCAAACGTCGTCGATCTGTTTGTGCAAATGGTTGTTGTCTTTCAAACTTCCCCATCTGTTGATTCAGGGATCGAGACGTGGCTGCACGATCCGTTACAGCCATGCGGATAAGATGCCTGTCATCTCGACTGCTAGTGATATGAGGTCTTTGGGATCCAGCACAGTGTTCCGTTTTACCCTCCTGAACCCATCGATTCCTTATTCTGCTAACAGTCACTGGATCTCGACCAACGCGAGCAGCAATGTCGCGATACGATAAACCGCAGTCGCCATAGGCTACAACCCCATCTTTATCAAAGTCGTAAACGTGATGGTACGCATTTCTCCTCCATACACGAGGCATCACTACAACGTTTCACCACGCAACGCCGGTCAACTGGTGTTTGTGTATGAGAAATCGGTTGAAAACTTTCCTCATGTCAGCACGTTGTAGGTGTCGCCACCGGCGCTAACTTTGTGTGAATGCTCTGAAAAGCTAATCATTTGCATTTCTCAGCATCTTCTTACAGTCAGCTAAATTTCGCGTCTGTAGCACGTCATCTTAGTGGTGTAGCAATTTTAATTGCCAGTAGTGTAGCACAATCAATTTTAAGGGCGCCGTAATTGTTATCAGGTCCGCCGCTCGTGGTCTCGAGGTAGCGTTCTCGCTTCCCGAGCACGGGGTCCCGGGTTCGATTCCCGGCGGGGTCAGGGATTTTTCCTGCCTCGAGATGACTGGGTGTTGTTGTGTCGTCTTCATCATCATCATTCATCCCCATTACGGTCGGCAATGGCAATGGCAAACCACCTCCACTAGGATCTTGCCTAGTAAGGCGGCGCGGGTCTCCCACGTCGCTCCCCTACGCTCTGTAAAGAAGTATGGGACTCATCATCATCATCATTAATTGTTAACAGGCCACGGGTATTTTAAATTGATTACCCATCCAGTATTCGACCGTCTAAGGCGTTCCTACCTGCAGGTGGATCCGGATTTGTTGGATACTTGTGAAGCTTATGGGGGACATCACTCCTCTAATAAGAATGAACTAAGGAGAAACAAAAATATATGCTAAAAGTAGAATTAATCAAAACACAATATTTTGCCCAGGGGCAGACTTCACTGTTGTCGCATAACGATAGATGACACAGATCACATGTTTTGGAATCACAGTGATATTCCTGTGTTTTGTTCGCGGTGGTAAACAGCTGAACAACTACCAACTGCAAGGCGGTAAATGCCTGCAGAAAGACGTGTATGCAACGACAGCTGCTGGTCCGTCTTGAAGCTCAAACTGAACGGGAAGGACATGGCGGCGGCCGGTTTGTGGAACAGCTGCCAACCACGTGGTGAGGCAGCGGGTAAAGCCTACCTGCTGGGGCATAGGAGATGACCATGTCTTTTTGCCGACAGATGTTTACTACTCTGGATCAGTTCCAACCACCAGAAAGGCAGTTCTCACTGCACGCCTACGCTTCAACGACGGAGAAGAATGACCATCCTTTTAGGTTTCAACGGCTGCCGCCGTTTTGAGTAAATTACTAACTACTCTCAAAATGACAGCAGTTGAAATATGTTTAGAAATTTTGGTTCATCTGTATGTTAGAAATCATTATCATAAACTCTCATGTCTCTCAGAAATTTTGTTAATCTTTTAAATCGTGACTGAATTTTCAAGGAACTCGAAATAGAATTTGTAGGGAAATCTGGGATCATTGGTCAGTTGTTCATTTCGAAAGTGTGGTGAATCTGTCATCCGATTAATTGCTTATTAATTCGTACATGACAATTTCTTTGTTTTCGGTCTTGTAACGCCACCTACGTACCTCTCTCGCCACATGGTGGCCGGGACGCTTCTGGCTGTGTTCGACGATATAAAATGTTTAGTATTTTTTCCGATTCATAGATGAGATAACTAGACAATGTTATATTATGTAATATTTGTTTCTTTTAGACACTTTTCTTTCGTTTGTATGTATCTCTTTATACCAATTCTTATCTATAGCACTGATTTTCATCCATTACAACAACATTTTTGTTCATTCTCCTTTTCAATTCTATATGTAAGCAACTTATATTATTTCATAATGGCATAATCTCCTTAGGCCACTGCAGAGAAGGGGGTAGAGTTACATTCTGAGCACCTAGGAACTTTCAGTTTTGTGTACTACAGTCCTGCTACAGCCTAAACCTCAATTATGATAAGTATATATAATTCAGACACTTCTCTCATTATTGATAATTTCTTAACTCAGTATATTTGCCAGACAATTAAAATTCAGGCAAGTTCCTCTAATTCACATCTTACGAGTAAACCTCTCAATCTTTAGTAACCTATTTTGTACAGAACTATATTTATATTGCACACATATCCTCAGAAAGAATTCTCACACATCATACAACATTTATTGCAACAGTGATGTCCCTATATTTACATTTTTTTCTTTTCTCTCTAGAGATGTATTTCGTCCTTTATTGCTGGACCTGCCATCTTTATTTCATACTTCGTATATAAGGGTACAACGTCCTGCTTATCAATCTACACCTCTTTACTCCCCACTCTACTCATCTATTTTGAGAGGAACTAATTCCTACCTTATCGTGAATCCATTGTTTGCTTTCTTTCTCATTGGTTTCCAAGTGCTCCCTCATACTTCATTTTAAATACTGACCAAATTTATGCACATTTCATCTTTGTTTGTGTATTCTGACATTCAATCTTTTATTAGAAACTAATGTTAGGTGATTCAAAATTGTTTCAAACTTTTGTTGCTATCAACGTTCATGATACCTCTTGGTTTTAACGTAGATTTTAGTACATCATCAAACATAATCTAAATTAAATACTTTTCACCCTTCCTCTCTGCTGCTCCTCAATATGACGCTGGTAACATCTCATTATATTTAAGATCAAATTTATGAAATATATGAAGTTATTCTTGTGATATACAGTTAATTATAACCAATTCTTCTCTAAGGATATATGGGTGTTTATTTATCATTGTAATACAACAATTCCATTGCTCTACGTAAACACGACTCTTTATGAAGTTGTAATCCTGGTGAATTTCTCCTAAAGAAAGAAACTCCTCCTGGAAATCAAGCAGACTGAAAAAAGAAAGGTTGCTCGTGATGAGCAATATTGAATATGGAGAGAGGGAGGAAAGATATGGTATCCACTGAGCAAAATAAGAAAGAAACTAAAAGATCAGTAACGTTGAGACCGAAGAAGGACGCAAGACGTCAGCCCCGAAGGCAGATGCCTTGATGCCTTCTCACACCCCACCCTGGGTCGCTCAGGTGGTGGTCATCAGTCCTACAGAATCTACAGAATGGTCACGATCAGCACCCCCCCCCCCTCCCCCTAACCTCATATGCCTGCAAAAGTGGCCTCAGATTCCTTCTGTTTCCGATCAATGACGATTACGTGTTCAACAAAGAGATCTGCCTGTTAAATTAATGAATAGTTCTGCACTACCTTTTTACCCTTACGTGAACATCATAACCATGTAACATAAATCTTAAAGAATACATCGTTTATGTAAAGACCATTTTATACATGGGTGCAGTTTGCAATTAATACCGAAATTCTTCTTAATATATTTGATGCTTCCAGCTATACACCATATAATTAAACGATCTCCAGAAATTGTCACGAATGAAATATGTGACATTAATTAATGACAGGGATTGTAACGCAAATGATATTTACAAGAAGCCTGAGTGTGATATATGACATAGGTTTGTCACTTAATCATAAAGCGATCTCAACTTCTCACTACTAACTTAATGGCGAACGAATTGCATTCAAGATTTTAGTCTGTAAAACAACAAATGAGTTCTTGTGGTTTTTTGGCGTATAATTTGTATTCAAAGTGGCATGTAAGGAAGACACAATATTTCTATTACATAATTTCAGCACAATATACTGGGATAGCAGAATGAAGCATAATTTAAAGCAGACGGAAGAGCAAATGAGGAAGGATCGTTAAGCAAAAAGCGAACTATGAAGGAAAGTGATGATGAACTTGGGCCCTTGTAGACGTCACTCAAAAAAATTCAACAAGAAAATGAATGCTCTGAGGATAATGGCACGTAATTAACACCGCTCCGTTCTAGTGTTGTCGAGAAGTGTAACTTTAGATAACCCTGTCGACCCATGTACCTCATCTTACTGTAGGAGTCAGGTCACGTGCATTTTACATCAAATCTACCCTTACGCTCCTTTATTTATTTTCCTCAGGCATTTAAACCCGTCATTGTTGGTAAAGTGAAGTTTTGACTTAAAAACTAAACCCAATCTCACCTTCAAATTGGTTCAAATAGCTCTGAGCCCTATGGGACTTAACATCTGAGGTCATCAGTCCCCTAGAACTTAGAACTACTTAAACCTAACTAACCTAAAGACATCACACACATCCATGCCCGACACAGGATTCGAACCTGCGACCGCAGCAGCAGCGCGGTTCCAGACTGAAGCGCCTAGAACCACTCGGTCGCAACGGCCTACATCATTTCATCCTCATCACCGACCGCAAGTCGCCCAATGTGGCGTCGACTTAAATAAGACTTACATTTTTGTCGTTCACTTTTGGGGTATTTCCCGACATTTGCGGCCCCATGTCTTATATTAAATTACTTGTCTGTACGTCATCTACGTCGAATCGGGGGTTTTTAAACGTTAATAAGAATCGCGACGTAGGTGTAAAAATAGTGCAGGAGGGAAGAATGTAAACCCACTACCTAACACTGTGTCTGTTAACAGGATGTAGTGCGAGAGGTGTTGAAGTAATTTTGGATAGGCATGGCAATGGTAAGAGCAAATGCTCCTCAGCTGTTACTGATGGTGCATCTGTTATGACAGGAGTTTGATCTGGGGTAGCAACTCTTAAAAAAAAATAAAAATAAAAGACATATAATATGTGTGAACTGTGTGGCCCTTCTGCTAGCTGTAGCAGTCAAGTCGCTGAATAGTGTTCGTAGCTTGGAAAGTTTCAAGATATTCTAAACAGAATTTATAACTACTTTGCATAGTCACCAATGAATTACAAGGCATTAAAAGATAGCCAAGAAATACATAACGACCCAAGGAAAAATTTTGTTAAAATATTTGCCAATCACTGTCTCTCAATGGGAGAGGCAGTAAATTCATAACGTGTAACTTGGAATTCTTTGGTGTCTGTGCTGGAAAAAGATAAAATACCAGTACCAAGGGGCTTACTAAAAATGTGAAGTGTCTAAAATTGTTGTCAACATTGTATTTTATGACAGATGTCATCTTTCTTGCTAAGAAATTGTGTCTGATTTTTCAAAAGTCGATACAGATCCCAAGTGCATGAAAATATGCGTTAACTTGTGCATACAAGGGCTCGAGGACCTTAAAATGAAATGTGGTCCAAATTACAGTTCTTTCCTTGATGAAGTACCTCCAGAATTTCAAGAAGGTGAGTTAGAATTTCGAGGAAACGTAATACAAGATGCAGTGCCGCGTAGAAATGTTATTAAGTACACAATTCGCAGATTCTTAGACAACTTGCTTATAAATTTAAATCAGAGGCTATGTTATTTAGAGAAGCTAGGATTATTTCATATATTGTCGCCTAAAAACTACAGAAGTGATGACGAGAATGGCAATAAGCAAATCAAAGAAATACGTGCACAAATTAATTCTTCCATATCTATGAATTTAAATGATCTGTTACTGGAATGGGCATTGTTTAAGAAGGAGTTGAACAGTATATGTGTGATGGAATGGATTTCAAGAGTTGATAGAGTACATTTATGTTAATGAGACGAGTGAACAATTCCATCTTATGGATTTAATTATAGAATACGTCGCTAGTACTTCCCTGCACACTTTTGGCTGCAGGCGATGGTTTGGTTCCATGAACAATATAAAAACAGAAATCAGATATTGTGTTTCTAAGGAATGAGTTAGCCCTTCAGTATTAATCATCGGAAATTTACTATCTCGCAATGATTTTGATTCTGAAACGGCATTCAGTGTGTGGAGGATGCATAAAAGCCGGAGTCTTTTAATGTGACATGATATAATGTAATGCAAAATCGCAAATTAGTTCTGACAGTTTGCTGCATTGTAGATATGATATGGAATCTGTGGATCTACACCGAAGCCCACAGAAACTGGCATAGGCGTGCGTATTCAAATACAAAGATATGAAAACAGGCAGAATACGGCGCTGCGGTCTGCAATGCCTACATAAGGCAACAAGTGTCTGACGCACTTGTTAGGTGGGTTACTGCTGCTACAATGACAGGTTATCAAGATTTAAGTGACTTTGGACGTGGTGTTATAGTCGGTGCAAGAGCGATGGGACACAGCATCTGCGAGGTAGCGATGACTGTTGCTGAGCGGTTCCAGGCGCTTCAGTCCGGAACCGCGCTGCTGCTACGGTAGCATTGTGTGTACCGATACGAAGTTACATTGACATCTGACGGCGTCTTCTGGGTGCTTCACTTTATTTGTTAGGCGGTGTACATTAACTGCCCAGATAATTTCGCTTGAGAGTTTTCTTCTAAATAAGTGCCGGCCGCCGTGGACGAGCGGTTCTAGGCACTTCAGTTTGGAACCGCGCGACCGCTACGGTTTCAGCTTCGAATCCTGCCTCGGACATGGATGTGTGTGATGTCCTTAGGTTAGTTAGGTTTAAGTAGTTCTAAGTCTAGGGGACTGATGACGTCAGATGTTAAGTCCCATAGTGCTTAGAGCCATTTTTTGGTACCGATGAAGTGGGGATTTTCCAGTGCGACCATTTCACGACTGTACCGTGACTATCAAGAATCCGATAAAACATCAAATCTCCGACATCGCTGCTGCCGGAAAAAAATCCTGCAAGAACGGGACCAAGAACGACTGAATAGAGTCGTTCGACGTGACGGAAGTGCAGTCCCTTCCGCAAATTGCCCTAGAATTCAGTGCTGGGCCATCAACAAATGTCAGCGTACGAACCATTCAACGAAACGTCATTGATGTAGGCCGTCGGAGCCCAAGGCCCACTCGTGTCCCCTTGATGACTGCACGACACTAATCTTTACACCTCGCCTGGGCCAGTCAACACTGACATTGGACTGTAATGATTGAGAACAAGATGCCTGGTCGAACGAGTCTCGTTTCAAATTGTATCGAGCGGATGAACGTGTGCGGGCATGGGGACAACCTCTTGCATCCACGGACCCTGCATGTCAGCGGGGGACTGTTCAAGTTGGTGGAAGCTCTGTAATGGTGTGGGGTGTGTGCAGCTGGAGTGATATAGGACTCCTGATACGTCTAGATAGGACCCCGACAGGTGACGTCAGCATCCTGTCTGATCACATGCATCCATTCATGTCCATCGCGCATTCCGACGGACTTGGGCAATTCCAGAAGGAAATTGAGACAGAGTGGCTCCAGGAACGCTCTTCTGTGCTTAAACACTACCACTGGCCACCAAACTCCCCAGACATTAACTTTATTGAGTATATCTGGGATGCCTTGCAACGTGCTGTTCAGAAGAGATCTCCAACCCCTCGTACTCTTACGGATTTAGGGACAGCCCTGCAGGATTCATGGTGTCAGTTCCCTCCAGCACTACTTCAGACATTAGTGGATTCCATGCCATGTCTTCTTACGCCACTTCTGCGTACTCGCGGGGGCCGTACACGATATTAGGCAGGTGTACCAGTTTCTTTGGCTCTTCAGTGTATATGTGTAAAAGTTAAGTTAAAAAGATAATAAATTTTCAATTAGCATACTACTGTTAGCTTCAATTCAATACAGACATATTTCACTTTTAACACTCACATTAACAGCATAAATTACAAAATTTTGCACTAGCAGAATGTTGCACAAACTTACCATATTTTGGAAAAAGGTAAATATTGATTTGTACACTTTTGTGACATTATTTTTTTCTAGCTTAACCGCTGCTCTTATCGTCTATAGCTGTAATCAAATTCTCTTCAGATGGCTCTGATGGAGAACTGGTGGACTTCGTTGTCCATGTAGTTTTTTATTTTTACTATGGTGGAATTAACAAACCTCCGACAAACATTCAGTTGTATACAGGGTGTTACAAAAAGGTACGGCCAAACTTTCAGGAAACATTCCTCACGCACAAAGAAAGAAAATATGTTATGTAGACATGTGTCCGGAAACGCTTACTTTCCATGTTAGAGCTCATTTTATTACTTCTCTTCAAATCACATTAATCATGGAATGGAAACACACAGCAACAGAACGTACCAACGCGACGTCAAACACTTTGTTGCAGGAAATGTTCAAAATGTCCTCCGTTAGCGAGGATACATGCATCCACCCTACGTCGCATGGAATCCCTGAAGCGCTGATGCAACCCTGGAGAATGCCGTATTGTATCACAGCCGTCCACAATACGAGCACGAAGTGTCTCTACATTTGGTACCGCGGTTGCTTTGACAAGAGCTTTCAAATGCCCCCATAAATGAAAGTCAAGAGGGTTGAGGTCAGGAGAGCGTGGAGGCCACGGAATTGGTCCGCCTCTACCAACCCATTGGTCACCGAATCTGTTGTTGATCAGCGTACGAACACTTCGACTGAAATGTGCAGGAGCTCCATCGTACATGAACGACATGTTGTGTCGTACTTGTAAAGGCACATGTTTTAGCAGCACAGGTAGAGTATCCCGTATGAAATCATGATAACGTTCTCCATTGAGCGTAGGTGGAAGAAACTAAAATGAGCTCTAACATGGAAATTAAGCGTTTCCGGACACATGTCCACATAACATCTTTCCTTTATTTGTGTGTGAGGAATGTTTCCTGAAAGTTTGGCCGTACCTTTTTGTAACACCCTGTATAAACGAACATGAAATACTTCTTGCGTCACACAATGTCCTTAAATTTCAAACACTGCAGATTTGGAGAACAGGGAACATTTGCTGTTCACTCGCAACGATATGATACGTGAAACTCTGACATTAGACAGATGAATGACATTTTTGACATTTCATTCGAGTTCTTCTGTTCTGCCTTGACGTTGGGCCACATTGTCATGGTGCGTGTTTTTACTCAGTGGCACACCTTGCTCCTCCAAACCCAAGACAATGACTCAAGCAGTAAGCACGTACTGGAGTTCGCGGTAATGCATCGATCGCCCCCCTCTCCCCCCTCCCCCCTTGAAGTCACGTAGTGTCCATCCATATAGGCATCACATGCAAAACAGATAACAAAAACACACCAACAGCCTCCAATTCTTAAACATTAAACTATTACATGGTTTAACGATCACGGTCATCATTCGTCGACTAGGTAGACGTAGGGCTACGCATCGATCTACTGGGGCGATATGTAGGGCAACAAGGCATGGAAGTTGGGGTGGTTCTTCCTATAATTATTGCATGGGTTCTGGAAGCGTTTAGCCTGAAAATCTGTTGGATACCAGGAGACAAAATAGTTAAGATGGAGTTGGAAGGATCGTTGAAACTTTTTGAGTGTCGTCTAGAGCGCTCGCAAAAGAGGGTCTTCGGCATTCTAATGGAGGTGGTTCAGTGACAATGGCAGGATAGAGGATATAAAGGAGAGCAGAGAGGACAATGTCCTAAAGCTGGCCTGCAGTAGGATCAGGGATATAGAAACAGGTTTCGTCAATAGTGATAAATGATGCAGTAAGAAGTATTCAGTGAATTGTACGTAGTCAACTGGAAATGAACAAATCTGGCGCTTGGAGAGGAGGCTAGAATACGACACACAGTCATATGATTGATGGAGGTGAAAGAACACAAAAACTGCTGCGGATTTTTAAGCTGGTGGGATAGGAATGAGTGAACTACAGGAATTGGTCCTCAGAGGGATGGAACGAAAGCCACATTGGTTAACCAGAAGGATGCGTTCGGACCGGATGGATTCAACGACCCAGCTAAGCAATGAGGTGAGGCTGATAGGGTGGTGGGACGAGATATCATTCTTGGGTTAGTCTGCTTTGAAGAAGACAACGATAAAGCTTACTCTGGTATTTGTGGACTGACATTCTAAATCAACATGTGAGAACACAACACATTACCTTTTCCCCAGTAATCTGTGCCGACTTGCTGCGGGTGTTGTAGGTGACGAACTGCGTTATGTTTTCAAGGCGATTGGAAAACCAAACCATTAAAGTGTTTTCATCCATCCAAACAGACTCTTGAATGTAGTAGTCCCTGTAACAAAAAAGTAATCAGATTTACCACGTTGTGCAGCCAAGGTATAAGAAAATCACTTGAAAGGCAACGCTCTAGATACGAAAAGGACAAAGTAACTTCAAGCCAACTTTACTCCGAAAATCAAGTACAGAAGAGTCTTGTACCTGGAGAATAGTGTATCAAGGAACATACGTTGTTTCCTGGTTGTTGTTTAAATCTAGTGACCAGTTTTAGAATCACATTAAAGAATGCACACTTGTGACTGCCAATAGCAGTTTACGGCATTTTCAACTGTTTTTGTGTTTTTGTTGTAGTCCGCCGCTCGTGGTCTCGCGGTAGCGTTCTCGCTTCCCGAGCACGGGGTCCCGGGTTCGATTCCCGGCGGGGTCAGGGATTTTCACCTGCCTCGAGATGACTGGGTGTTTGTGTTGTCCTCATCATTTCATCATCATCCAGGAACGTGGCGAAATTGGACTGAGCAAAGGTTGGGAAATTGTACGGGCGCTGATAACCACGCAGTTGAGCGCCCCACAAACCAAACATCATCATCAACTGTTTTTGTTGTTGTGAGACATGTGGTTTCTTACTAACAAACTACTGTCTTAGTAAGCAAGAGTTGTTAGGATCACACACAGTTGCATTGTTTCGGACACGTTATTATAGACTTGTAATAAGTCTTAAAGCTTATACATAATTTTTAACATCCAT
Organism: Schistocerca cancellata; assembly: GCF_023864275.1. Taxonomy (NCBI): domain Eukaryota; kingdom Metazoa; phylum Arthropoda; class Insecta; order Orthoptera; family Acrididae; genus Schistocerca; species Schistocerca cancellata. The sequence goes on along the minus strand of NC_064631.1, from coordinate 200,025,454 downwards.
CTCCATCACACCTCAGACGCGCCGATTCTCTACTGCTCCGGTTTTCCCAGTGTCCACGATTTACTTCCGTATAAAGCTGTGCTTCAAATGCACACTCTCAAAACTTTCTTCCACAAGTTAAGTCCTACGTTTGATACTAGTACGCCCCTTTTTACGTGGAATGCCGTCTTTGCATGTGATAATCTGCTTCTTAAATCCTGCTTCGTACGTCCACCCTGCGTAATTTTGCTTCAAATCGGTAGCCGATAATAATCGACCCGATAACATCGATGAATGATGACGAATTTGTAGAACGACGTAAAAATCAACCTGCAGATACATCTAATGACACACATACTAATAAATACACCAATAATTAACATTACATGTCCGACAAATGTTTATCTACAGACTGTAATATTAACATTTTTGGGAGAAGTTTCCTCTTCAGTCTTTTGCGTTGTTGAGAGCGAGCATACCTTGATTTCGAAAACAGTCTTTCAGACGCTGACAATGTTGCTGTACAACGGAAATATTTAAGCGAACATCTTCGTAGTTTTGCATTGATAATGCCAATGATGTGTTTCCATACCTCTAACAGATGTTGTTTAATATCTAAAGCCAATTTTTGAAATATCTCAACTGTTGAAATAGCATAACTGAATCAGATCAAAAAAATTCTTTTCTTGTACTATTTTATACCGTTCACACCATACATCACATTTTGTTTTTGTGTATGTTCGGTAGTGTATCAACGCTCTGCCTATCTTCTTTGATAGTTGTTTCAACAGCTGCAAGAAAACCAGCGATGCTTTCGGTTGCCTTCTAACGTGCTACAGCGTCTCAAAAATGTAGTCCTTGACTCTAGGATCAAGCAACATTGGATGGTTGATATGAAAATATGTTCAGTTTGTAGTAAAAACTTTTCGACTTCTATTGTCGTGAAAATAAAATTGCCCACCCTTTGGAGGACGATCACTTTAGCTTTAGGGAAGGTAAACACCTCAGAAAGCCAGTTCCGAAGTTGCATTTCATTATAGGTTTAAGAAAATCAAGATACACTCACAAGATGTGGCAGCCTAGAAAAAGTTCAGCAATGGAAAATTGTCCACGATGTTTAATATCCTGAGGAAAATATGTGCAAGCTATAGGAAGCACACATAATGTACAATATGTACAATAACCAGGCGGTAAAAATACGAATGGAATACCAAGAACGAAGTGCTTGGATTAGTAAGGACGTTAGATAGGGATGTCATCTTTCACCGATACTTTTCAATCTGTACATCGAAGAAGCAATGATGGAAACAAAAGAAATGTTCAGGAGTAAGATTAAAATTCATTGTGAAAGGAAATCAGTGACAACACTCTCTCACGACGTTGGTATCCGCCGTGAAAGCAGAAAATCGAAGAATTTGAAATGTGGTATTACGGAAGGATGCTGAAAATTAGGTGAAATGACCAGATAGTAAATGGGGTGTAGTATGGTTACATGTATTCTCAGCCATTCTGACCAACCTTGAGACCTGGTGACATCACACACAGTCACTGACCTTGAACAAATGAAATTACATCTGATGTCAAAATAGAAGATGGCGGAATCTTTGACGTCACAGTGGCCATAAGAAGAAAATGCAAGATGACAGAACTAATCCAGTAGCACTACAAGAAAAAAATTAACAAAAATAAAAAAATCAAGAATGCAGAACTATTTCACTTGCACTAGTGGCAACTATAGCGCCATATTCAGATGTATCTGAAAAACCAGTATTATTTATCAGAAATATATGAAAGGCTTAACTTTCAGGTAAAACTGCACTTATCATCAAGAATATTTTGATCTTTGTACCACACTTGGTGCAAGGTACATTTAAAGATTTCGAAGTCTAAAATGTCTGGATTCATTACCAAAATACACTTTACATTACTGTTGATATATAGTACAGGTTAAGCTGTTCTAGTCAGTTATTATCACATCGCACTTGGTGTAAGGCGCAATTTAATATTTCCCCATCTAAATTGTCTGTCAAAATACGTAAGCACTGTTAACATAACAAACACATAGACGCACACACAAACACACACACTCACAAAATGTTTGTCGAGTCTTGCAGTGATTTCCATGTGTAAAATATACTTCAAAACAGATACCTGAAATATGACTGTATACTCTCAAATTAACTGCCACTATGATATTTCCATGTCCAACTTACTCCACAACACGACAAAACACATGTGGCTAAGAACATCATGCAAATCAAGCATTCGGAATTTCATTTTAGGCTTTAATGAGGCTATGTACAAAAACGGACATGACCAAGCCTATAACTGAACAAAATTCACGTTGGCTAAAATTCTAAGCTAAGCAACCAAGCAGTGTTATTGATGCAAACAAAAGGCAGTCTGAATTACTGTCCTTAGCTATCAGCTACTGAATAATTTCAATTAAAGTATAACTTATACTTGGTAGTTACAATGAGCTCGAAATACCGGTGAAAATTGACAACTAATTACTGAATCAGAAAGTGGATGAAGAAAGAGAGTCTTGTATGCCTATTCAGTATGCAAATAGGATAAAATGTGAGGAGAAAGTTATGAGCTCTTAAATTAAGTGCCACAATCCTACTACCATGACTAAATTGCATGTAATAGCAATCAAAATACGTGGAGATATTGCCATTTCGATCTTAAGCCCACTTGAGACTATGTTACTGGTGGTGCAAAGACCTAACTTTCATTACCTAATGTTTTTAGAATTTCTCAGTAATGCTTCACATCACCTGACGGCAATTTAGGGGAACAAGATAATTCATCATGTTCTACACTAGAAACGTATAATGGATGTTATTGACTGGCTAACATGGCCTTTTTATTACATTTGATCTGGGACATACCGGTCATAGCATATTTATCCACTGACGTTATATTTTGCAACACTTAAGCACACTTTGACTTAACATACCTTAATAAAATGGCGTGTTTTGATGAGATGTGTAATTAATATTCAATGCATGAAATGTATTCGCAGTTGCGAATGTGAGCAACTATCAGTTGTGCTGTGGAATGACGTCAATGACCAGGACTCGAACTCGAATTTCCCGCTTTTCGCGAGTGATCCCCACGTACCATTAGGCTATCCTAGCACGACTCATGACCAGACTCGACCTTCCATATGTCATCAACCACGTGTCTACAACCTGTACTCGTACATTCACTGTGTATACTCCCGTACAGGGGAGACATTGTACTTGAAAGTTGCTTGCCCAGTGTCGGCGGATAAATACTACGATATTGCATTGCCTGTCTTACTCCGAATTAAGATGCAATTTCCTTTGGTGATGCGTGCTTGTACACAGAAACACTGAATCGTAATTCGGAATGACACAGGAACTGCACTATTGTAACATGCAATGAAAACTTCGTAATGCTCCAAAGACGAAAAGTAAACACACAACATAGCTAAAGACAATGAATAACCAGGTTCCAAGCAGAGAAGAAAGTTTGGTATCTGAAAAACATAAAATTGCACTAAAATTAAGTTATTTATTTAATAAAAAAGTTTCAAGTACAAAACAGATGTACTTTCCATATCACAATATGTAGGGGCGATTACAGATCGATGACCCTGAATTAAAAAGATCTTTGCACCAAAATAAATTGTCTCAATTATTTATCGAAGTACATAAACATTTAGAATGCAAAAAGACTCATGACACTATAGTGTTAACGTAATTGTTCTGCAAAATTAAAAAAAAAATTTGTGGTGGTTGCCTTTGTCAAACCTTTCTCCTCACATTTTATCCTATTTGCATACTGAATAGGCATACAAGACTCTCTTTCTTCATCCACTTTCTGATTCAGTAATTAGTTGTCAATTTTCACCGGTATTTCGAGCTCATTATGTAAGCGGTTAGGGGTAGCTTGTAGCAACGTGGGTTACCCACCTCTCTGTACCTAACCTAACTTTTCATTCTTGTATATATTTTTCCCATTAAATGCATCTGGTCTTGACCAGGGGAATTCCTTTTCGTTTGAGTCAAAACAGGAGGAGATTTCGCACGCTTTGCAAACCTACCAGCACTCTGAAGGCAGCTCCTATGCTATCAGACTGCACAGACAGTAAGCCAAGCCCTTCAGGGATTATCCACCTGGCTCAGCCTCCGCAGAAAATGAGCGGCGGAATGGAAGACTGGTGTCCTCTATAGCAGAACAGCAAACCACCAGTGGATGGGGTAAGAACTCTGCTTGTTAGTAACCTTTGGATGGACTTCTCAGCTGCCGACATGCCGTCATTTTACTTTGTATGATCTCCAGATATGTTCCCTGAAGCAAAATAAATAGTCCCTCTTGCAACGGAAAATTTCCAAATTTTTTCTTGAACTCAGTGTGCCCGCATCTCGTGGTCGTGCGGTAGCGTTCTCGCTTCCCACGCCCGGGTTCCCGGGTTCGATTCCCGGCGGGGTCACGGATTTTCTCTGCCTCGTGATGGCTGGGTGTTGTGTGCTGTCCTTAGGTTAGTTAGGTTTAAGTAGTTCTAAGTTCTAGGGGACTGATGACCATAGATGTTAAGTCCCATAGTGCTCAGAGCCATTTGAACCATTTGAACTCAGTGTGAAGCCCAATAAAGTTTCCAGAACTTCCGACACACAAGTCTGTATGTGGGAACAGCACGACACTCGTGTCCCATTTCTTTATACACGTATCTGATTGGCGGATACATCTTTAACTTTATGATGGGAGTAAGGGAACGAACTTCCACATCCCTGACTGGAAGTGCACTTAGGCCCTTCCTGGGATTGGCTTGAAAATACTGTTGGGGTGCCTTTCCGAGGTCTGCAGGAAGGCTACCAAAAATTGAGAGAGGCATTGATAGTCATATTGGGATTCATATGGGTATTCCGATTTGAACTTCTACTTGGTGATGTTACTCTGGACTCTGTGTTTGTACGTGTTTTTCTTGACTTCTGACCTCTGCTAAGTCTTCAACGTTTCACGCTGCACTTACGCATAACCGCAGCGAGTAATCAGGAGAATGATGAGATCCGCGATTTGAAACGACATCACATCAACCCAGCCCAGCAACAGTTGACAGCGGACCTAGTTCGGCGCACCCCAACTTGTCAGCAACCACCTCAATGGCTGTCACAGTAAGATTGCATTTTCAATGCACTCTCCCAAATTTGGGTATCGCGATATATTGAGAGAAGAAGAGTTCTTTCCTGGTTTTTGTTTCTTAGTTTTCCTAACTTGATCTAAGCGTCTCATGCACTGGTATTGGAGTTTCTCTGCAACCTAACTCTTGTTTCGAAATGGACTTGCCTCGTAAGACTCATGTTCGTTTTGCTATCAAGTTAACTCATTGGATCTCACCCTCCTAGTGATGTTTCTTTCTGATTATTCCTTTAGTCATTGATCTGTTGTATGTTCTGTTCGAATTCATATATTTTTTCGTGGAATTTCAAAGTTCTGCAATCACAATTTACAGTGAACTCATGTTTTAATGTATCTGAGCATCATCTCAACCATAATTGTCCAGTATAATGCTGTTGGCGACACTAACAACCTTTCATTTTCTTATCAGTTTTCTATTTTAATTATGTAAATTCGTTCTCAGATTGTTTTAAGATATTAAAGTTTGTGTATGCTGAGTAATTTTTACACACTGTTTGAATATATATTACTTTATCAGATCAAACTCTATCATTCAGCAACCATTAAAGTAAATTACTCAATTGAAATGTCCAGGTCCTCCAACCATAAGCAATAGGCGATGGACCCTCATGATTTCAGAAACTTAAAAAATAACGTTTTCCGATATATCCAGTAGTGGATTTTTCAAGTAACCTATTTGCTTCATGGGGGTAATCTATCATTTTATGTGATCTAGGGTGATAGATTCAGCGTCAGTCTAATCTGGATAACCACGGAGCAGCTGAAGAGCAAGCGGTTTTGTTTACAGCACACCCAGCATGGCTGACATAAGAGCAGTACTATCTAACTTACGAGTTAACCTCCACTTGTGGACAACCTTAGTTCGATTATTGAACTGCACTTGATAGGAGCCAAAAATTGTCTGCATTATTCATAAAAATGTGTAAATATTTGTTATATAATAATACACAGTATACATGGTACTACTACTGATCAGCTTCTACATCAAAATGGAGTTGTCATCAACAATAGTTTGATCTTAGTACCAAAGTAAAAGATGTTATTCCCACAGCTAAAATGTCTGTAATATTTCCCAAAACTCATCTTAGTATGGATAAAACCAATATCAAAGTCAAGCAAACACTATAGTGACTCCGACGCTCGGATAGAAATCTTCATCTTGCAAATACAAAATGTCTGTCTTCTTCTACTGATAATGCTAACTCATGTTGCCACACTGTGAAAACTACACGACACTTCGCCCTATGCTTCGTCATTTTACACCCAATTTATAACACATTGTGTCATACATCAACACTGTTACATGAAACCGTAACAAACTGCCTCATACGTTGCCATGTTATAGTAAAACTGTAACAAAGTGCCCCATACATCGCTCTTTTGTAGGGAATTGAAACAAATTGTCCCATACATCGTCATGATATAGCAAAATTACAACAATTTGCTTCATAAACCGATATATTAGAGCAAAACTATAACAAATTGCTGTGTACATTAACATATTGTAGCAAAATTGTGGAAATGGAAATGAGCGTTTGGCGTCATTGGCCGGGAGGCCCCTCGCGGGGCAGGTCCGGCCGCCTTGGCGCAGGTCTTATTACATTCGGCGCCACATTGGGCGACCTGCACGCCGGATGGGGATGAAATGATGATGAACACAACACAACACCCAGTCCCTGAGCGGAGAAAATCTCCGACCCAGCCGGGAATCGAACCCGGGCCCGGAGGACGGCAATCCGTCACGCTGACCACTCAGCTACTGGGGCGGACAGCAAAATTGTAACAGACTGCCACATGTAGCGCTATGTTACAATAACACTGTAACAAATTCTCCAACATGTCAACATTGGTACACAAACTGAAACAAATTGCCTTGTTCATCTTCATTTTATAGCAGAGTAGTAACGAATTACACTATGCATCATCACTGTTATAGGTACATTGTAATGCATTGCCATAATCACCATATTAGAACAAAATTGTAACAAAATGCACCTATATATCACTATATGTCACAGCAAAATTTTAATGAATTGCCGCCATACATAACTAAGTTACTGCAAAATTGTAATAAGTTAGCCTGCCGCGGTGGCCGAGCGGTTTTAGGCGCTTCAGTCAGGAACCACGCGGCCGGTACGGTCGCAGGTTCGAATCCCGCCTCGGGCATGGATGTGTGTGATGTCCCTAGGTTAGTTAGGTTTAAGTAGTTCTAAGTCTAGGGGACTGATGACCTCAGATGTTAAGTCCCATAGTGCTTAGAGCCATTTGAACCATTTTTGTAACAAGTTATCTCATATGGTATGGTAAAATTGTACCATATCGCGCCATACATCGAAGTGTTGCAGAAAAACTGTAAGGAATTGCTGGATATATCTGTATGTTACAGCGAAATTGTAACAAATGACCCTGTGATTCGCCATTGTTCCTTTAAATTGTAACAACAAGCACCATACGTCATCACGTTATATGAAACTGTAATCAATTGGCCCATATGTAACCATGCTACGAATTAGCATCAAATAAAATTGTAAAAATTGCCCCATACCTCAAACACATAGTGATAGTGAATATGACATAACCAGACACTGAATGTTAGCTACTGGATCTATAATAGTATCCTAACACCACCAGCAAGGAGTGCAGGGGAGAGGTGGGAATGGGGTCTCGTGTGTGCGACATCATGGAGTCTGTGCTGAGATGTGCATGTATGCTCTCTACAGCTGGTTCTAGAAAGTGCAGCAGCAAATGTGAAAAAAGCATGTTTGAGTTACAGCAAGTAATCAAAAAGTGAACGATATAAGATTGTTAAATGAAATATTTATGTGCAGGACCTAATATTTTTTGGTTGCAGACATGTCCTTGAAAGAAAATTGTTGAATGAAGTTGACAGTTGTGATGGTATGATATCAGTAACTTGACTCGAGTGAAAGCTCCACTTCTATAACCCATCTTGCTACTGAGTCAATGAATGGCTCTGAACACTTCCAAGTAGTTCTGAACTCTCCTACTGAATCAGCAAGTGATCCTGAGTGAAACGCTTACTTAACACCTTTCCACAATTTTCCATATGTGTTCCATCATACAAAAATGGGATAAATTCTATATTGCAACATATGCATCATATTTCTATTCCACACTTCCAAGGAACAAGATGTCGAAGACATGTGTACCCTCAAGCTACCTATAATCAAAGAAACTGTAACGCAGTCTCACACTCAAGTGTTATACCATTGCTGTCTTATTTCACTTCTCCATTTTAAGCAATAGGAAACACACATTCAGATTCAAGGGACTCAAGAGTAGATGTCACATCTTCCCATCTGCGGTGCACAGTTGCACTGGCTGGCAACAATTACAATTTCACAATGCAAATAACTTAGTTGTATAATTCTAATCAGCACACGAGTAAATGTCGCAAGATCTGATAATGCGATCTCATCTCGCTCAGTTTCTGCTCATCAAGACACTGACAGCCATCTCTCATCCACCCTACCTTCACTCGAGGCAGGTGCGAAGCTATTATGCTGTATGCATTGTATTTTATGTTACAGAAAGCTAATGCAGAGGGTGCATAGAAACAGTTCCAAAACATCGATGTTTATTTGATACAAAAAATTTATTATCTTAAATCGCACTATATCCCAGAGACACAAAAAAAACAAGAACAACACTAGTTAGCGCCGCAAGAGTATGCCAGTGTCAACGTAAAACTATTTCCCAGAGAAACTTTGATGTTTGTGTGAATGGAATGCATTTTAAAAGATTTTCGGGCGCTCTGCATGAATGAAATACCGTGGCCGACCGTGGTGAATAAAAAGACTGGAGGGTGAGTGTTTGGTCGTTGGTAGCGAAACAGCAGAATGGCTCAGTCGGAAGAGTTCAGTGACTTGAATGCTGACTAGTCAATGGATGTCGCCTGAGTATCAAGGACATTTCAACCCTTCTAGAGCTACCCCAGTCGAGTGGCAACGCGAAGGTTCAGCCACAGCTAAATCAGGACGAGGTACATGCCATGTACTGACAGGCACGGAGCGTTGAGCACTGTGGAGGCTGGTAGTAAAACGTTGCATGAAACTGTTGGAAGGAATCACTTACGAGTTCCAAAGTGGTACCAGCAATCCAGCTAGTACAATTACAATGCGTAGTGAGTCAAAAGCATGGTTTTACAATGGTCGACCACCACCTCATAAATCATCCGCTTCTGTATTCAGTGTTATAAGTGATGGCAGAGGTTGTGTAAAGATCGATTCCACAGGATAGTGGATGGCTGGAAATGAGTGATTTGGTATGTTGCTCATTACCTGCCATCAGTGAAGTATGGAGGAGGAGGAGGAGGAGGAGGAGGAGGAGCAGTAGATCATGTTACGGTATGAGAGTGTTTTTTATGATTAGGGTGGTTTTCGCTCATTGCTTTTAAGGAAACGTTAAATGTGGAAAGGCATGAAAACATTTGTCAGCAATGTGTACAACGTGCAGTAAAGGGGCAGTTTCTACATCTACATCTACATACACCACTGGCCATTAAAATTGCTACACCACAAAGTTGACGTGCTACAGACGCGAAATTTAACCGACAGGAAGAAGATTCTGTGATATGCAAATGATTAGCTTTTCAGAGCATTCACACGAGGTTGGTGCTTGTGGGGACACCTACAGAGTGATGACTTGACGAAACTTTCCAACCGATTTCTCATACGCAAACAGCAGTTGACCGGTGTTGCCTGGTGAAACGTTGTGATGCCTCGTGTAAAGAGGAAAAATGCGTACCATCACGTTTCCGACTTTGATAACGGTCGGATTGTAACCTATCGCGATTGCGTTTTATCGTATCTACATCTACATCTACATCTACATCTACATCCATACTCCGCAAGCCACCTGACGGTGTGTGGCGGAGGGTACCTTGAGTACCTCTATCGGTTCTCCCTTCTATTCCAGTCTCGTATTGTTCGTGGAAAGAAGGATTGTCGGTATGCCTCTGTGTGGGCTCTAATCTCTCTGATTTTATCCTCATGGTCTCTTCGCGAGATATACGTAGGAGGGAGCAATATACTGCTTGACACTTCGGTGAAGGTATGTTCTCGAACCTTTGATAAAAGCCCGTACCGAGCTACTGAGCGTCTCTCCTGCAGAGTCTTCCACTGGAGTTTATCTATCATCTCCGCAACGCTTTCGCGATTACTAAATGATCCCGTAACGAAGCGCGCTGCTCTCCGTTGGATCTTCTCTATATCTTCTATCAACCTTATCTGGTACGGATCCCACACTGCTGAGCAGTATTCAAGCAGTGGGCGAACAACCGTACTGTAACCTACTTCCTTTGTTTTCGGATTGCATTTACTTAGGATTCTTCCAATGAATCTCAGTCTGGCATCTGCTTTACCGACGATCAACATTATATGATCATTCCATTTTAAATCACTCCTAATGCGTACTCCCAGATAATTTATGGTATTAACTGCTTCCAGTTGCTGACCTGCTATTTTGTAGCTAAATGATAAAGGATCTATCTTTCTGTGTATTCGCAGCACATTACACTTGTCTACATTGAGATTCAATTGCCATTCCCTGCACCATGCGTCAATTCGCTGCAGATCCTCCTGCATTTCAGTACAATTTTCCATTGTTACAACCTCTCGATACACCACAGCATCATCTGCAAAAAGCCTCAGTGAACTTCTGATGTCATCCACCAGGTCATTTATGTATATAGTGAATAGCAACGGTCCTATGACACTCCCCTGCGGCACACCTGAAATCACTCTTACTTCGGAAGACTTCTCTCCATTGAGAATGACATGCTGCGTCCTGTTATCTAGGAACTCCTCAATCCAATCACACAATTGGTCTGATAGTCCATATGTTCTTACTTTGTTCATTAAACGACTGTGGGGAACTGTATCGAACGCCTTGCGGAAGTCAAGAAACACGGCATCTACCTGTGAACCCATGTCTATGGCCCTCTGAGTCTCGTGGACGAATAGCGCGAGCTGGGTTTCACATGACCGTCTTTTTCGAAATCCATGCTGATTCCTACAGAGTAGATTTCTAGTCTCCAGAAAAGTCATTATACTCGAACACAATACGTGTTCCAAAACTCTACAACTGATCGACGTTAGAGATATAGGTCTATAGTTCTGCACATCTGTTCGACGTCCCTTCTTGAAAACGGGGATGACCTGTGCCCTTTTCCAATCCTTTGGTACACCGCTGCAAGAAGGGGGGCAAGTTCCTTCGCGTACTCTGTGTAAAATTGAACTGGTATCCCATCAGGTCCAGAGGCCTTTCCTCTTTTGAGCGATTTTAATTGTTTCTCTATCCCTCTGTCGTCTATTTCGATATCTACCATTTTGTCATCTGTGGGACAATCTAGAGAAGGAACTACAGTGCAATCTTCCTCTGTGAAACAACTTTGGAAAAAGACATTTAGTATTTCGGCCTTTAGTCTGTCATCCTCTGTTTCAGTACTATTTTGGTCACAGAGTCTCTGGACAGAGTATCACGACATTGCTGTTCGCGTTGGTCGACATCCAATGACTGTTAGTAGAATATGGAATCGGTGGGTTCAGGAGGGTAATACGCAGCGCCGTGCTGGATCCCAACGGCCTCGTATCACTAGCAGTCGAGATGACAGGCATCTTATCCACATGGCTATAACGGATCGTGCAGCCACGTCTCGATCCCTGAGTCAACAGATGGGGACCTTTGCAAGACAACGACCATCTGCACGAACAGTTCGACGACGACGACGACCGCATGTTGCAGGAACTGTACGGGCCTTTCTGGATACAGAAAATGTTCGACTGCTGCCCTGGCCATCACATTCTCGAGATCTCTCACCAATTGAAAACGTCTGGTCAATGGTAGCCGAGCAACTGGCTTGTCACAATACGCCAGTCACTACTCTTGATGAACTGTGGTATCGTGTTGAAGCCGCATGGGCAGCTGTACCTGTACACGGCATCCCAGCTCTGTTTGGCTCAATGCCCAGGCGTATCAAGGCCGTATCTGGCTACTGATTTCTCAGGATATACGCACCCAAATTGCGTGTAAATGTAATCACATGTCAGTTTTAATATAATATATTTGTCCAATGAATACCCGTTTACCATCTGCATATCTTCTAGGTGTAGCAATTTTAATGTCCAGTAGTGTATATACTCCGCTAATCACCAAGCGGTGTGTGGCGGAGGGCACAATTCGCGCCAAAGTCATATCCCCCCTCCCTGTTCCACTCTCGGATCGCGCGAGGGAAAAACGACTGTCTGAACGCCTCAGTGCGAGCTCTAATTTCCCTTATCTTTGAATCGTGATCATTGCGCAATTTGAAAGTTGGTCGTAATAATATATGCACTACATCCTCGGAGAAGGTCGGATTTCGGAATTTAGTGAGCAGCCCCTTCTGTTTAGAGCGTCGTCTATCTGCAAGTGTGTCCCACTTCAAACTTCTATAAGACTTGTAACACTCTCGCGATAGCTAAGTGTACCAGTCACGATCTTTGCCGCCCTTCTTTAGACCTTCTCAATCTCTTGAAGCAGACCCAACTGGTAAGGGTCCCATACAGAGTAACAGTACTCTAAGATTGGACAAACTAACGTATTGTAAGCAATTTCCTTTGTTGAAGGACTGCATCGCTTCTGGAGTCTACCAATAAACCGCAATCTACAGTTCGCCTTGCCCGTTACTTGAGCAATCTGATCATTCCATTTGAGATCATTTCGAATAGTCACACCCAGATATTTGACGGATGCTACCGCTTCCAAAGACTGGCCATTTATTTTGTACTCTTACATTAATGAGGATTTTCGCCTTGTTATACGCAGTAGGTTACACTTACTAATATTGAGAGATAACTGTCAGTCATCACACCACGCATTTATTTTCTGCAAATCGTCATTGATTTGTTCACAACTTTCGTGTAATACTACTTTCCCGTAGAGTACAGCATCATCGGCAAACAGTCTAATGCCGCTGTCAATACCATCAACCAGATCGTTTATGTAAATCGTAAAAGGCAGCGGACCTATTACGCTGCCCTGGGACACACCTGGTGTTACGCCTGTTTCTGTTGAAGTCACCCCATTCAGGACGACATACTGCCCTCTGTTTGTTAGATAACTTTCTATCCAACCGCATATGTCATCGGATAGACCGTAAGCGCGCACTTTTTGTAAAAAGCGACAGTGCGGAACTGAGTCGAGCGCCTTTCGAAAGTCGAGAAATATGGCATCAACGTGGGAGCCGGTATCTAGAGCCTGTTGTATATCATGCACAAAGAGGGCCAGCTGTGTCTCGCATGACCGTCACCGTTTGTGTCAGCTTGACAGTGCATCTTACCATAAAGCATCATCTGTAAGACAACGGTCTATGGAAAATAACATTCCTGAAATGGACTTTGGGATGAGGTGGAACATCTACCTCGCTACATACCTCAACAGTAAACATCACTACCCTGTCTGTTTCGGCTCTTGAAGAAGTATGGACTGCCATTCCTCCACAGATATTCACACACATCATTGAAAATCTTCTTAACAAACGTCAATCTGTTATAAAGGCAAAGGGTGGACACATCCCATATTAATTTTACAATGTTGCAATTTCTGCTGTAACATCGGAGTGCAGTTTGTTGTTGATTTGCTGTAACATGACAACAATGACAATGTGTCAGGTAATTTCGTTTGTGGATTGTCTGTAACCATAAGGGAAAGAGAATGAAGAAGCACTTGACATTCACGATTGGAATAATCCGAAGAAATTGACGGAGCGATCAACTTTCTTGCTGGCTTCGAAAGCAGTCAACACCAGATTTGGAGCGACAGTGCTGGTATATCTGCAAGACTGCAAAATATATCTGCCGTCTAGATTCTGTACCATGAGTGCTGTTGAACTAGAGTTTCTCAGCAGTGGCACCACGTACGTGACTTGCATTGGATTTGGTTGTGATGCAAATGTTGTTTCAGAAATGAATCAGGAAATAACACACTTGCTTAACAGGGAGTGCTTTAAAGATTTTGATCACTTCCTTGCTTTAAATGTGTATGATAGGTATGAAAATGTTTATTGCAATAACACGTTTCTATTTCAGTTTGTCAACAAAGCTGGTGGTAAATTAAAGAAATGTTATTCATATTGTATACAGTTTGTCCAAAGAATGCAGTTGAGTGTCATTTTGATTTTATTATGGAAAATACAGTAATCAAAACTTGTCTGTTTAATGGAGTTGTCCCAAATTCTTACTCAGATTGTGACAACGTCCTGTTTGCAATAGATGATGTTGGAAAAAGTGTTGAAGACGATGATTAAACTTGTATGTTTTCACTGTCTGTGGTAGTAAGTCCACGTTCTCTGTGATTTATTGTGTGAAAATGTAAAAAGAAAAGTACATCTATCGTACTTTTCTTTGGTGTTCCTTTCTATCATTCCTTCTGTAATATATTACAATGTTATCTCTTCGCTAAAGTAAGCGATACATAGAGATAAAATGAGCTGCTCATAGTGATGATGAGGCAGGTGTGGATACATTGCATTCTTTTTTTTTTTTTTTTTTGTGCGCATGTATGAGATGAAATTTAATGACGACACAATACGGTATTTATAAGAGTGGAAAATTATGTAGTGTGTGTGTGTGTGTGTGTGTGTATTTGTCTTTGTGATGGCATCGATGTACGCCATTTCAAAGTGAAATTATGTTTGAACTTAACGGGGGTAGGCGTCAAACGGGCCTACTTGGAGCAGGAGAGGCACCACAGGACATTTTAATTTCCACTGCCTATAGTTTTACAAATAAATTCATAAAATTTTGTCAGCATGATCAGGAAAGAGTCAGGATACACAGTTCACAAACATAACAAAATAATTTTTTTACATGTCCAATTTGATCATTTTTTCACTTGCTATTGGCTGCATTTGTTGCTCTAGGTACACTTTTCTTCGTAAGTAAGAGAGATTCTTCGATGAATTTTTCACTGATTATTAAACATAAAATCCTTAATGCAAAACTCTAAAATTTACCAAATATATTAGAAACTGTGGTAAAAATTGAGATAATTAACTATAAAATTTGAGTTTCTTCTAAACATGAAGTATAAAATGTAACAACTAATTCATTTTCTCATAAATTAAATAAATTCTATAATTTCATACACCTGTAAGTATGATTTGTATACTGTGCAAAATCCATCGAAGCATATCTCTTGCTTTATGAAGTAACTGTAGAACAAATGCAGCCAATAGTAAGTGAAAAAATGACCAAATTTGGCATGTATAAAAAATTTATTTCGATATGTTTTTGAGCTTCTACTGCTATGAGTGTAAATCCTGAGTCCTTCCTGGTCATGCTGACGAAGTTTTATGAATTTATTTGTGAAAGTATATACAGTGGAAATTAAAATGTCCTGTGGTGCCTCTCCTGCTCCAAGACGACCCGTTTAACGACCTATCCCCCTTAACGCCATTAGGTGCTTATAACTTTGAATATAATGCCGATTCAAGTGAAGCTTACGTAAATTTTTCGGAAATACTACATATAATAGAACGCAGTGCAGCATGAGGTAGTCAGACACCTGAACAACGTAAAAATGGCGCTGAGATTAATAATGGGCGGTTGGGGAGGGAGCAGAGAGGGGTACAAAGGATAACTTGGCTACTTTCGCTGTCAAGGGTTTTTAAATTTCTCACCACAAACACATTGCATTTCTTAATTTCCCACAGCCGCCATTTACATTTTCAAATTCCTCATTTACCTTGCACTTTTTTAATCTTCTCGCAGTCGCCACCTTGGATTTTCTGATTTTCCGCTACCATCATCGTGGATTTTTCATCGACTGCAGCGCCGACAAGCTGCGATAGTTTCGAAGTATGCGCCAAAGAGTATACCTTGATATATGACTAACATTACTTCTTGTCAGATCAGTACACGGTTATAAACACAAAAAGTTGATCTCCCAGCAAACAAGAAAATTAGAATCTGGTTAAGCTACTATGAACAGCATAGTCAACGCATTATCACGGCCAAAGAAACGAACCCAGACTCATCACAGTAGTACAAGCTTATAATGCCAACTAGCTCTGCAGACGAAAGACTGACAGAATGCATGATGAGATATTTAGTACGAGTAGTTCACAGAGAGGAAAAATTAATTGCGGTGAGTGACTGAAATTCAGTAGTTGGAAAAAGAAGATAAGGGCAAACAGTAGGAGAACACGGAATGGGAGAGAGGAATGAAAGAGGACACCGCCCAACAGCATGTTGCACTGACCGAAATTTAATCTTCGCCAATGCATTATTCCAGAATCGTGATAGAAGATTGTATACTTGGAAAAAAATCTGAAGACAGTTGAAGCTTTCAGGTTGATTATGTAATGATAAGACAGATATTTCGAAATTAGACTTCAAATTTAAGATATTTCTAGGACCAGATGTGGATTCTAATCATGATATACTGGATTCGAACTGCAGATTAAAATTGAAGAAAATGCATAAAGGTAGGAGTTGGGACCTGGATAAATTGGAGGAACCGGAAGCTGTTGAGAGTTTCAGGGAGAGCATTCCATAATATTTGGCCTGAAGATGGGGAAAGTACTGCAGTAGAAGATGAATGGGTAGCTTTGGGATATGAAACATGAAAAGCGACAGAGGATCACACAGGCGTCTGAGTAGAAACACTCGGATAACACAGGAGATATTGAATTTAATTGATGAATGGAGAAAATATGAAAATTGAACAAATGAAGCAGGTGAAATGGAATATAGGTGTCAAAAAATAGACTAGCAGAAAGTATAAAATGGTTACGCACGAACGTCTAGAGGTTAAATGTAATGCTGGAAGCATGCGCAACAAGTGGAAAGATAGGTGCAGCCTATAGGAAAATTAAAAGAGACATGTGGAGAAAAGCAGATGTCTGAAATAAAGAGCTCAGATGGCAAGACAGTACTAAGCAAAGAAGGGAAAGCTGAAACGTGAAAAGAATATATAGAAAGCCTGTATAAGCGAAACAAGATTGAGGACAATATTATGCGAAGAGAAGATATTGGAGTTGAAGATGTGATACTGTGGGGAGAATTCGACAGAGCACCGAAACAAGGGCTTTACAGCGGACGACATTTTCTTTAATTACGAAATTATACTACCTGGTGTGCAAGATATTTGAGACAGGTGAAATACTCTCACAGTTCAGAGAGAATGGAATTACTACAATTCAAAAACAAAGTCAGGTGTTGAAAGTCCTAAATACTATCGAAGCATCAGTTCCGAAATATCGACACGAATTATTTAGAAAAAAATGGAAAAACTGGTAGACGCCAAGCTCAAGAAAGATCAGTTTGTGTTCCAGAGAGATATGGGAACCATAATCCTTAAATACCGATGGTGCAGAGATACATTCCATTCGTCGTACAAGAAAAGAGTAATAATTAATGTCGTTAAAATAAATAAAGTTTATTAATTCTTTTTATTGTTCAACTAACCCAACATATCTCAATGCTTTGTTAATCTACTGTTCAGAGCAGCCCACTGCATTATTAACTTTTAAGTAGTTCTGGCAAACTAAGAAAAGTCTGACACTGGCTAACTTATGCAAAATTATCAAAAGTCCAGAATGCTCACACTAACTCATAAAGATATTACAAGTTCAGGAAATATTCTCCGTAAAATTTGAGATTTTTCAGTGCTGAGGTGCGTGAATATACAAATCCCCAAAATACTGCTTATAAAAATTCCATACACTTTTAAGGTTGCAGTTCACTTGTTGAGATACCCGATATGCATGTCCGCTCTCTTCCAGGACTCCAAACCAACTGCTCCTGTCTGAGATGCCCACTGGCTATTCATGCATTTGATCTCTCATTGCGCCAAGTTATCGTACATTTATTTCTCATGCATCTATTAAACATATATATATATATATATATATATATATATATATATATGTGTGTGTGTGTGTGTGTTTAATAGATGCATATATATATATATATATATATATATATATATATATATATATATATATATATATATGTATCCGAATTTCGGATATG